>NC_069504.1:164095689-164285689 GCF_027579735.1 Bombina bombina | reverse complement strand
GTGTGTGTGTGTGTCAAACATGTAGCCCTGGTAAAACCCCTTGAGGGGGGATGATAGCGCAATAATAAAATGCTCTATGTGTTAGCCCTTGTAAAAGGGTTAAAAGGGACATTCTAATCAAAAGTAAAAGTAAATTTTCATAATTCAGAAAGGGGATGTAATTTTAAACAACTTTCCAATTTGCTTTTATCAAATTTTATTTATTCTCTTGGTATTCTTTGTTGAAAGCTAAACCTAGGTAGGCTCAAATGCTAATTTCTAAACCCTTGAAGGCCGCCTCTTATCTGAATGCATTTGACAGTTTTTCACAGCTAGAGAGCGTTGGTCTGCAGAGGCTTAGATACAAGGTAATCAGAGGTAAAAAGTATATTAAAAGGGATAGGAAAGTCAAAATTAAACTTGCATGATTCAGAAAGAGCAAGTCATTTTAAGACACAAATTTACTTCTATTTAGAAATGTGCTTTGTTCTCTTGGTATCTCTTGTGGAAAAAGAATATGCACATATCCTACAGTAGGAGCTAGTTGCTGATTGGTCATTGGTGCTTGCACACATTTGTCGCTTGCGATTGGCTAACTAGATATGTTCATCTAGCTGCCAGTAGTGCAATGCTGTTCCTTCAGCAAAGGATAACAAGAGAATTATGTACATTTGATAATAGAAGTATATCGGAAAGTTGTTTAAAATTGGATGTTCTATCCAAATCATTAAAGAACATTTTGACTTTAAATTAACATTGCTGGTTATGCAAAACTGGGAAAGTATCTATCTTTTTAAATAATAATTCTGGGAGTAGACTGTCCCTTTAAGCACACAAAGGGACAGTAAATACTTTACGATTAAATAAAAAATTTAGTTATGCATAGTAAAACAACTTTCAATATAGTTTCATTATTTATTTACCCCTTTTTCATGTAATTTTGTTCTGAAAATTGTGAATTTTCTAATTCACATAAGTAATTGGCTAACTTGTAACAACTTTAAACCAATGCACTATACACTATCATAATGATTGTGGCTAGCCTTGTTGTCTGCAGATTCAAACCCAGATCGGTTACTGCAAATAAGGCAAGCAGTAAATCGAGTTTGGCTAATGAAAAATAATAGCAGCAAACAAGATGTTAATTTGCTTTAAAAATATTTAGACTTGGCTGATGTGTTATTCTTTAGCAAGACAACAGAAATGTCTTGTATTTACAATGTGTTTACTGTACCTACAGCTGCAGTGTTAACACTACATGCAAACAAAACCAAATTATTAAACACTTCCCTGGAGAAGCAATGTACCACAAGTGCATTGCTGATGAACCAACAACAAGAGGCATATGTGCATAGGCACCAATAACCAGCTAGCTCCCGGTAGTGCATTGCTGTCCTAGAGCCCTGACAAAGTGCGGTTAAGGCACAAAACGCATAAAACGCATAGGCTTGGGTTGAAGGGTTAGTTGTACCTCAAGTGACTGCTGCTACTATATTAAAAGTGTTTAAAAGATCAGTGGATTTGAATAATGAACAAATGCAATAGCATTTAGTCTAACTTCAAATGAGTAGTAGATTTTTTTCTGGCAAATTTCAAACTTGCATCTATTCACAAATGCATATACATATATTCTGTGAATTCTTGCACATACTCAGTAGGAGCTGGTTAATAAAAAAAAGTGTAAATATAAAAAGACTGCACATTTTGATAATAGAAGTAAATTGGAAATGTGTTTAGGGGTTGCATGCTCTATCTGAATCATGAAAATTTAATTTGGACTTGAGTGTCCCTTAAATAAAAACTATGTTTTATTTTCTCAAGGACATTTGCTTGAATCTATTTTTTTTCATTGATGTTCTGGAGCAGACTTTAACAATGTGTTTAATCCTATTTGCAGAGGTTAAACACACAAGTATATGCAAGCAGCATCACAATAATAAATCACTAATACAGATCATTTCCTTTTTGCACGTTTGCATTCCTTTGACATTATTTTCATACTTTTACAATATTGCTTGAAGGCTCCATTGGAACTTAAAGAGCTGAGGGCAGATCAGTTTTCAGGTTCTACAAGACTTCTCTTGCTCAGCTGTGATTCACTGATGCTGCAGTGATGTCAGTGAGCTGATGCTGCAGTGATGTCAGTGAGCACAGTACTTCCTTGGCTTTCTGACACAGGTATACAACATAATTACAGAATCAGCTACAAAGTAGGACATCACTAAACATGAGAGTCAATAAGCCACAGTTCCTATCATTTCATCATCATTTTTTTTGTACTATTCTGCATTTATCAATATATGAATGGTTTCTAAAATGAGTGTTTCTTTATAAAATCTGCCCACACAAACCATGAAAATTGGATTTGTAACAAATTTGTCACCACCCTCATAACCCAAAAATGAACTAATTATTAAACAACTAGAACATAAAAATTAGAACTTAACTTGTTTCATGAGAGACATACCTTAGTAGGTTCAGTACAACGCATGTCTTGAACACTATATGGCAGTATTGTTTGCAACAATACAATTGCAATACACCTTCACAAAACAGTGCTGCCATATAGTGTACAGTTCACGTGGATGCTTGTGAACCTACCTAAGTATGCTCTCATCGAAAGGAGATACATTTCAGCAGAAGGTTTCAAGAGAAATGACATGCCCTGCATGCATCATGAAACTTTAATTATGACTTTTTAGATTCAGCAACTAAAATATATCCATCTTTTTCCTGTTTGTGTGACGACTTCTATCTTAGTAATGGAACAGCAGAATTTAGAGCATCTGATCAAACTCAGAAGGTTGCCAGGCTAATGAGAAGCAAGACGCATGCCAGTGATGGGTGCTTGCATAGATATACCTGCAGAATAAAACAAATGTATTATCTGCATTGTTAGTTACATACGCAAATTCCATTAAAGGGAAATAAAAGTGCAAAACAAAATGCTCCAATGATTATAGAATGTTATTGCATAATTTCTGCAAGGGGATAAATAAAATGTCATACTAGACAGGTACCAGAGCAGCAATGCACTACTGGGAGTTAAATGACCACATCTGGTGAGCCAATGCCAAGAGGCATATGTGTGTAGCCACTAATCTCCAGCTAGCTCCCAGTAGTGCATTGCTACTCCTGAGCCTACCAAGGTAGGCTTTTCAACAAAGGACATCAAAAGAAGGAAGTACATTTGCTAATAGAATTGAAAAGTCTCTTAAAATTGCATGTCCCACCTGAACTATGAAAATTTAATTTTGACTTTAATATCACTTTAAAGTAGTAGGAAAATTAGTTGTCATAAATCAATGGGAGAATGAACTGCCTTCCAGGTGACAAACCAGTATTCCCCAAAAATTTACTTTTGACGCATTTTGTAGTAACATCACATACAGACATATACCATTGTAGATTATGTTTAAATGTTTTTCCAGGAAACCTCTGTGTAAACCATTAAAGGGACACTGAACCCACATTTTTTCTTTCGTGATTCAGATAGAGCATGCAATTTTAAGCAACTTTCTCATTTACTCTTATTATCAATTTTTCTTCGTTCTCTTGCTATCTTTATTTGAAAAAGAAGGCATCTAAGCTTTTTTTTGGTTCAGACACTGGACAGAACATTTTTATTGATGGATGGATTTGTCCACCAATCAGCAAGGACAACTCAGGTTGTTCACAAAAAATGGGCCGGCATCTAAACCTACATTCTTGCATTTCAAATAAAGATACTAAGAGAATGAAGACAATTTGATAATAGGAGTAAATTAGAAAGTTGCTTAAAATGTCATGCTCTATCTGAATCACAAAATAAATTTGTGGGGTTCAGTGTCCCTTTAACACTGAATAGTTGTCTTTAACACGCGCACAAAATGTGTAGGACATTCCAGCCTAAGCTCTGCTATTTCTATTAAAATAAAATAAATGTGAAGCCTCCAAGAGAAGGCATTTAACCTGTGAATGTGTTCACCCCCTACACTACCTAAATCCTTCACAACTATTTTTTCAGTACTACATTTAATAAAAACATTTCATAGAGAAGCTGACTCTTGATCATTACTGATGCAGGTGTGGTGTAAAACAAGCCCTTTATGCAAGACAGTGTACTGTAAAAACAGAATTTATGTTTACCTGATAAATTACTTTCTCCAACGGTGTGTCCGGTCCACGGCGTCATCCTTACTTGTGGGATATTCTCTTCCCCAACAGGAAATGGCAAAGAGCCCAGCAAAGCTGGTCACATGATCCCTCCTAGGCTCCGCCTACCCCAGTCATTCGACCGACGTAAAGGAGGAATATTTGCATAGGAGAAACCATATGATACCGTGGTGACTGTAGTTAAAGAAAATAAATTATCAGACCTGATTAAAAAACCAGGGCGGGCCGTGGACCGGACACACCGTTGGAGAAAGTAATTTATCAGGTAAGCATAAATTCTGTTTTCTCCAACATAGGTGTGTCCGGTCCACGGCGTCATCCTTACTTGTGGGAACCAATACCAAAGCTTTAGGACACGGATGAAGGGAGGGAGCAAATCAGGTCACCTAAATGGAAGGCACCACGGTTTGCAAAACCTTTCTCCCAAAAATAGCCTCAGAAGAAGCAAAAGTATCAAACTTGTAAAATTTGGTAAAAGTGTGCAGTGAAGACCAAGTCGCTGCCCTACATATCTGATCAACAGAAGCCTCGTTCTTGAAGGCCCATGTGGAAGCCACAGCCCTAGTGGAATGAGCTGTGATTCTTTCAGGAGGCTGCCGTCCGGCAGTCTCATAAGCCAATCTGATGATGCTTTTAATCCAAAAAGAGAGAGAGGTAGAAGTTGCTTTTTGACCTCTCCTTTTACCAGAATAAACAACAAACAAGGAAGATGTTTGTCTAAAATCCTTTGTAGCATCTAAATAGAATTTTAGAGCGCGAACAACATCCAAATTGTGCAACAAACGTTCCTTCTTTGAAACTGGATTCGGACACAAAGAAGGCACGACTATCTCCTGGTTAATGTTTTTGTTAGAAACAACTTTCGGAAGAAAGCCAGGTTTAGTACGTAAAACCACCTTATCTGCATGGAAAACCAGATAAGGAGGAGAACACTGCAGAGCAGATAATTCTGAAACTCTTCTAGCAGAAGAAATTGCAACCAAAAACAAAACTTTCCAAGATAATAACTTAATATCAACGGAATGCAAGGGTTCAAACGGAACCCCCTGAAGAACTGAAAGAACTAAGTTGAGACTCCAAGGAGGAGTCAAAGGTTTGTAAACAGGCTTGATTCTAACCAGAGCCTGAACAATGGCTTGAACATCTGGCACAGCTGCCAGCTTTTTGTGAAGTAACACAGACAAGGCAGAAATCTGTCCCTTCAAGGAACTTGCCGATAATCCTTTCTCCAATCCTTCTTGAAGAAAGGATAGAATCTTAGGAATCTTTACCTTGTTCCAAGGGAATCCTTTAGATTCACACCAACAGATATATTTTTTCCATATTTTGTGGTAAATTTTTCTAGTTACAGGCTTTCTGGCCTGAACAAGAGTATCAATAACAGAATCTGAGAACCCTCGTTTTGATAAGATCAAGCGTTCAATCTCCAAGCAGTCAGCTGGAGTGAGACCAGATTCGGATGTTCGAACGGACCTTGAGCAAGAAGGTCTCGTCTCAAAGGTAGCTTCCATGGTGGAGCCGATGACATATTCACCAGATCTGCATACCAAGTCCTGCGTGGCCACGCAGGAGCTATCAAGATCACCGACGCCCTCTCCTGATTGATCCTGGCTACCAGCCTGGGGATGAGAGGAAACGGCGGGAATACATAAGCTAGTTTGAAGGTCCAAGGTGCTACTAGTGCATCTACTAGAGTCGCCTTGGGATCCCTGGATCTGGACCCGTAGCAAGGAACCTTGAAGTTCTGACGAGAGGCCATCAGATCCATGTCTGGAATGCCCCACAATTGAGTAATTTGGGCAAAGATTTCCGGATGGAGTTCCCACTCCCCCGGATGTAATGTCTGACGACTCAGAAAATCCGCTTCCCAATTTTCCACTGGAAAATGTGGATTGCAGACAGGTGGCAGGAGTGAGTCTCCGCCCATTGAATGATTTTGGTCACTTCTTCCATCGCCAGGGAACTCCTTGTTCCCCCCTGATGGTTGATGTACGCAACAGTCGTCATGTTGTCTGATTGAAACCGTATGAACTTGGCCTTTGCTAGCTGAGGCCAAGCCTTGAGAGCATTGAATATCGCTCTCAGTTCCAGAATATTTATCGGTAGAAGAGATTCTTCCCGAGACCAAAGACCCTGAGCTTTCAGGGGTCCCCAGACCGCGCCCCAGCCCATCAAACTGGCGTCGGTCGTGACAATGACCCACTCTGGTCTGCGGAAGGTCATCCCTTGTGACAGGTTGTCCAGGGACAGCCACCAACGGAGTGAGTCTCTGGTCCTCCGATTTACTTGAATCGTCGGAGACAAGTCTGTATAGTCCCCATTCCACTGACTGAGCATGCACAGTTGTAATGGTCTTAGATGAATGCGCGCAAAAGGAACTATGTCCATTGCCGCTACCATCAAACCTATTACTTCCATGCACTGCGCTATGGAAGGAAGAGGAACGGAATGAAGTGTTTGACAAGAGTTTAGAAGTTTTGTTTTTCTGGCCTCTGTCAGAAAAATCCTCATTTCTAAGGAGTCTATTATTGTTCCCAAGAAGGGAACCCTTGTTGACGGAGATAGAGAACTCTTTTCTACGTTCACTTTCCATCCGTGAGATCTGAGAAAGGCCAGGACTATGTCCGTGTGAGCCTTTGCTTGAGGAAGGGACGACGCTTGAATCAGAATGTCGTCCAAGTAAGGTACTACTGCAATGCCCCTTGGTCTAAGTACCGCTAGAAGGGACCCTAGTACCTTTGTGAAAATCCTTGGAGCAGTGGCTAATCCGAAAGGAAGTGCCACGAACTGGTAATGCTTGTCCAGGAATGCGAACCTTAGGAACCGATGATGTTCCTTGTGGATAGGAATATGTAGATACGCATCCTTTAAATCCACCGTGGTCATGAATTGACCTTCCTGGATGGAAGGAAGAATTGTTCGAATAGTTTCCATTTTGAACGATGGAACCTTGAGAAACTTGTTTAGGATCTTGAGATCCAAGATTGGTCTGAACGTTCCCTCTTTTTTGGGAACTACGAACAGATTGGAGTAGAACCCCATCCCTTGTTCTCCTAATGGAACAGGATGAATCACTCCCATTTTTAACAGGTCTTCTACACAATGTAAGAATGCCTGTCTCTTTATGTGGTCTGAAGACAATTGAGACCTGTGGAACCTCCCCCTTGGGGGAGGCCCCTTGAATTCCAGAAGATAACCTTGGGAGACTATTTCTAGTGCCCAAGGATCCAGAACATCTCTTGCCCAAGCCTGAGCGAAGAGAGAGAGTCTGCCCCCCACCAGATCCGGTCCCGGATCGGGGGCCAACATTTCATGCTGTCTTGGTAGCAGTGGCAGGCTTCTTGGCCTGCTTTCCCTTGTTCCAGCCTTGCATTGGTCTCCAGGCTGGCTTGGCTTGAGAAGTATTACCCTCTTGCTTAGAGGACGTAGCACTTGGGGCTGGTCCGTTTCTACGAAAGGGACGAAAATTAGGTTTATTTTTGGCCTTGAAAGACCTATCCTGAGGAAGGGCGTGGCCCTTACCCCCAGTGATATCAGAGATAATCTCTTTCAAGTCAGGGCCAAACAGCGTTTTCCCCTTGAAAGGAATGTTAAGCAATTTGTTCTTGGAAGACGCATCCGCTGACCAAGATTTCAACCAAAGCGCTCTGCGCGCCACAATAGCAAACCCAGAATTTTTCGCCGCTAACCTAGCCAATTGCAAAGTGGCGTCTAGGGTGAAAGAATTAGCCAATTTGAGAGCACGGATTCTGTCCATAATCTCCTCTCTTTTTAAGCAAACCTTCTAATTTTTTATCCATAGGATCTTTGAAAGCACAACTATCTTCTATGGGTATAGTGGTGCGTTTGTTTAAAGTAGAAACCGCCCCCTCGACCTTGGGGACTGTCTGCCATAAGTCCTTTCTGGGGTCGACCATGGGAAACAATTTTTTAAATATGGGGGGAGGGACGAAAGGTATACCGGGCCTTTCCCATTCTTTATTTACAATGTCCGCCACCCGCTTGGGTATAGGAAAAGCTTCTGGGGGCCCCGGGACCTCTAGGAACTTGTCCATTTTACATAGTTTCTCTGGGATGATCAAATTCTCACAATCATCCAGAGTGGATAACACCTCCTTAAGCAGAGCGCGGAGATGTTCCAACTTAAATTTAAATGTAATCACATCGGGTTCAGCTTGTTGAGAAATTTTCCCTGAATCTGAAATTTCTCCCTCAGACAAAACCTCCCTGGCCCCCTCAGACTGGTGTAGGGGCATATCAGAACCATTATCATCAGCGTCCTCATGCTCTTCAGTATCTAAAACAGAGCAGTCGCGCTTACGCTGATAAGTGGGCATTTTGGCTAAAATGTTTTTGATAGAATTATCCATTACAGCCGTTAATTGTTGCATAGTAAGGAGTATTGGCGCGCTAGATGTTAAACACTAAAAAACTCTAAGCCATCTCCGTGGAGATGTTGCCTGTACAACGGCAAAGAGAATGACTGGGGTAGGCGGAGCCTAGGAGGGATCATGTGACCAGCTTTGCTGGGCTCTTTGCCATTTCCTGTTGGGGAAGAGAATATCCCACAAGTAAGGATGACGCCGTGGACCGGACACACCTATGTTGGAGAAATTGTTTTTATCTTTAATGTGTTTACATTGACTTGTGATACCAGCTGCAGAGCTTAAATATATTGGAAATTGCATCTTTAGGTATAATTTTGTATATGAAATAACTGTTTCTGCTAAATAAAACTACAACACACTGGGTTGAGCTAGCAGGGAAAGCAAACTTTATCTTTCCAATTATTTACACAAGTTCTCCTCTCCTTTTTTATGGTTTACTCAAAAGGCCAATACTGAGAGACAACAATGGAAAATTAACATTTTAGTCACTCTATCACAGACACCAACTGGGAGCCTTATTGTATCTAAATCTTATTGTGTACAGGTTTTTGTGTAACCAGAACTTAAGTTAAGAAATATTCTCTGGGATCTCCTTTGTTCCCGAAACAGACATGCATAGCTTCGCCATTGTATTTTGCTCATTGCAGTTGCGCACCACACTTCTAGAATTCCCGGCAGTGAAGGGGTTAATCAGCTAGCTGTTAAGGGTAATATTTGCTGTACTGTAAGGATTACCCTCCCACCTGACACCTCCCAAAAAGCTATGTTCCCTTCCACACACTGGTCACCACTATCATAGGTACTGGCAGACAGCCTGTTAGTATTCACGTCAGAGCTTTTTTTTTTATATTTAAGTACTTTATTTTCTGTAGTGTAGGGTTCCTCCCTCCTCCCTCGCCCACCTCCCTAATCCAACACAAAAAGTTATCTAACCCTCCCCCTCCACGGTTTCTTGCCATCTTTGTTACTGGCAGCTAGTATGCCAGTAACAAATGAGTGAATTTTCATTTATTAGCTTTTTTTTCTGTAGCATAGGGCCCCTTCCCTCCATCTCCCTTCAAAACATTTTTTGACACAGTGTAGGGAATCCTGCCCCTCCCTCCCACCATCCATTGCTGGGCCGCCTACCTCCTTCCCTCCCACCTGCACATCATTATAGTGCCACTGTCTGTAACGATCAGACAATCTGGCTTCATACGCTAATGGATCAGTGCTCCATTACCATATGACCGCAGATGCCCACAGCCCACAAAGAGCAAGTCTCAGTTGTTACATAGGTCCGATGTAGATCTGTGTTATGCAGTACACTGGGCCTTGCACCGCCTGACGTAGATCTAGGTTGGATTGGGAAAGGAGTTTAAAGGGACAAATTCATTTAAAAGTAGAATGTGTATCCATAGAGTACTATTCAGCAAAAGGTACACTTACATAGTTTAAAAAGTGAAAGAAGGTGCATCTTTTAGAACTGAAAGTACTTTACAGTAGATATGTGACTCATGAAAATCAGGTAATACATGTTCCACACCCAACACAACTTGCAGCCATTTGATCATTTGTAGAGTAGAACCTAAAGGAGATGACTAAAGCTTCCTGGTGTGATTTGCAGAACTGGTATAAAGATGAGCTAAGGTGGGAGTAGGAAACAAATCTAGAAAGGTGTGGTCTGAAAGACAGAAATCAATATCCTACTTATGCTGTAAACATACAGAATAAAAACATCAAAGCTTATATAAATGTTTAACAGACACCTTACTAAACATGGCCAATTAAAAGGGACTGACACTTAAAGTTAATTTAATTCAGGGTAATGTGCTGCCTCATTTGCAAGTTTATGAAAAACAATTATTTATGCACGAACTTACCTGATAAATTAATTTATTTCATGGTGGCGAGAGTCCACAAGTCCTACCAGGAGGCAGCAAAGTTGCCCAAAGCTCAAAAGTCTATAAATACCCCTCCCACCTCACATATACCTCAGTTTTACGAATAGCTAAGTAGAGATGTTTATGGAGTAAAAGCCAATAATGAGGAGCAGGAAAAAAGATGTGCAGTAAACAAAAAAACAACCCCAAATGGGTGAGACCTCATGGACTTTCGCCACCATGATATAAATGAATCAGGTAAGTTCTTACATAAATTATGTTTTCTCTCATATAGGTGGCGAGAGTCCACAAGCTTTTACGTATGGGATATAATACCCAAGAGGAATAAGATGTAATTCTCTGTGGCTGAGGCTGGCCTGCCTCCAAATAAGCTTTGTCAATCAAAAGTTTCAATCAAGGTGGCTAAAGAAATAGCGGAGGCATTCTGGCCTTTCTTAGGACTAGAAAAACAGAACAAACAGACTAGAAGTCTGCCTGAAATCCTTAGTAACATCGACATAATATTTCAATGCTCGGACAACATTTAAAGAATGGAAAGCTTTTTCAGTATCATTTTTTTGGATTAGGACACAAGGAAGGAATGATAATTTCCCTTTTAATGTTGTGTGATATAACAACTTAAAGGCAAAAATTTAAAAGAAGTATGCAAAACAACTTTATCCTGATGAAAATTCAGATAGATAAAGGAGACTCACAAGAGAGAACAGACAATTCAGAAACTCTTCTAGCAGAAGAGATAGCCAAGATAAAAAACACTTTCCATGAAAGTAGTTTAATGTCCAATTCATGCATAGGCTCAAAAGAAGGCGCCTGTAAGACCTTTAACACTAAGTTAAGACTTCCAGGTGGAAAAATAGGCCTAATATCAGGTTTAATCAGGATTAGAGCCTGAACAAAAAACAATGAACAGCACGAAGATTAGCAATTTTCCTCTGAAACATTACAGAAAGGGCAGAGATTTGTCCTTTTAAAGTTACAGGCAGAAAAGTCATCCTGAAGAAACTGAAGAATCCTAGGAATTCTAAAAGAATGCCAGTAATAATCAAGTGTAGAACACCATGAAATATAAGTTTTCCAAAATGTGATAGATCTGCCGAGAAACAGGCTTGCAAGCAAAGGGGATTGCGTCTGATTATTTAATCATGAGGCCTAGTACTTCCATACACATAGCCACTGAAGGGAATGAAAGAGACTGAAGGTTTAGACAAGCTGAAATCAATTGTATTGGTTTATTATTTTATGTTAAGGAAAGAGTTATGGACATTGAATCTATCTGGAAACCTAAAAAAGGTTACTTTGGTTTGGAGGTATTAAGGAACTCTTTGGTAAATTGATCCTCCAACCATGTCTTTAAAAGGACACTGAACCCAATTTTTTTCTTTCATGATTCAGATTGAGCATGCAATTTTAAGCAACTGTCTAATTTACTCCTATTATTAATTTGTCCTCGTTCTCTTGCTATCTGTATTTGAAAAAGAAGGCATCTAAGATTTTTTATTGGTTCAGAACTTTGGACAGCACTTTTTATTGGTGGATGAATTTATCCACCAATCAGCAAGAACAACCCAGATGGGCGGGCATCTAAACTTGCATTTAAAATAAAGATACCAAGAGAATGAAGAAAATTTGATAATAGGAGCAAGTTAGAAAGTTTCTTAAAATTGCATGCTCTATCTGAATCACGAAAGACAAAATTTGGGTTTAGTGTCTCTTTAAAGAAACAGTTTATTCATGTGAGATTCTGATAAAGGAAAAGATTAAGTTAGTACCAAGATATTGTCCAAATAAGGAAACTCTGCAATATCCTGCACTCTGTTTACAGATAGAAGGGCACAGAGAACCTTTGTAAATATTATTATTATCGGTTATTTTTAGAGCGCCAACAGATTCCGCAGCGCTAGATATTCTTGGAGCTGTTGCTAGGCCAAACGGGGGAGTAACAAACTGGTAATACTTTTCCAGAAAAGAGAACCTCAGAAACTGATAAAGTCCTGGGTGGATTGGGATGTAAAGATAAGCATACTGTAAATCTATTGTGGTCATAAAGTGACCTTGCTGAACAAAAGGCAGGGATATGAATAAAAACCCATCCCTTGTTCCTGTAAAGGTACTGGAGCAATTACTCCCATGTTTGCCAGGTCTGAAACCGACTTTAGAAATGCTCGGGCCTTTATAGGATGTTATGAAATATGGGTGAGAGAAAAAAAAAAAATTCATCGCCATAGGAGGTTTGAAGGGGGTCTCCAATCTGAGCCAGGGGTTTTAAGGGAGGGTGCAGTTTTCTTTTCTCTGTTCTGACAAAAGGAACGAAAAATGGTTGGGAGCCTTAAATTTCCCTTTGGACTTTTTGTCTTGAAGAAGGAACACTCCCATACCTCCAGTAATAGTAGAAATAATAGAATCCAGTTGAGATCCAAATAAATTCTTTCCTTGAAATGAAAGAGATAGTAATCTGGTCTTAGATACCGTATCAGCATTCCACGATTTAAGCCATAAAGCTCTTCCTGCATTGCGAATAAAATGATTTGCATGTTGAATACAGAATGTTGTAACATTCAGGGTCAGACGATAACTGTTGAGCAAGACGTGATAACCAGTAAGTAGAGACAGCAGCTACGTCAGCAATAGATATGGCTGGTCTAAGAATATAGCCAGTATGTAAATATGCCCTTCTCAAGTTTTCTATCTAAAGGGTCTTTGAAAGAAGAAGTATCTTCCAAAGGAATAGTAGTACGTTTAGCTAGAGTGGAAATGGTCCCATCAACTTTGGGGACGGTTTCCAATAGCTCTAAATTAGCATTAGGTAGAGGATATACATTTTTTTAAACATTGAAGAAGGGTTAAAATAGGTACTTGGTTTAGACCATGTTTTAGCAATCATATCAGAGACGTCAGGTATATGGAAAATCTCAGGGATATTGAAAACAGTTTTATACACTGAATTTAAACAATTACAGGGTTTATAATCAGAAGGTTTTGCGTCATCAATCCCTAAAGTGACTAAAACTTCCTTTAAAAGAAGTATATGTTTAATTTTAAGTAAAAAGGAGGAATTATCAAGTTCTCCATCTGATGAGGAATCCTCATCATTAGACGATACTTCAGTATTTTGTTGATCAGTACCTATAATTACTAGTAGAAGGTAATACCAGAACTGGCCTTTTCAGTTTATATGAAGGCAGCAGTGCAGTCAGGGCCTTCTCAATGGCGGTAGCAATACATTTTTTCATTGCTAGGGGTATGCCATCTACATCCATCTGTAAAGAAGAAACAGTAGGTGCATTTGTACACATAGAAACATTATTAGATTTATCAGTATGCGATAAAACATCTAAACATGAGCCACATATATGAGCTGAAAAAGCTACTACAGTTGTTTTATAATAAGCAGACTTAGCTTTGGTAGAAAGGTGTTCAGTAGTCTCAATTCCTACGGTAATTTCAGGGACAGGAGGACGGTGCGGATCCATTATGGACAAAAAAGAAAAGTATGCAATAATGTACAATTATAATCCCCTTATGATAAGCAGGCTTTGAGGAATAGAAAAAAAAATGTCTTTAAAACAGATTGATTTTACCACCTATAAACATATAAATACAAACAAATCATCATGCCAATACCAAGCCCTTGATGTGCAATTGAGGGTGAGCGGTATAGAAGGGGTGGGACTTTTGGCGTGAAAATTAACATCTACGTCAGAGATGATGCATCTATACGGCACCATGATGATCAATTCAGTTTCGTTATATGCACCAGTTTGTTTTTAGGATCTATCAGATGGACAGTTTCTGGTACTTTGCTGGCCTGGCCAGACAGAAAGGTTTGTTATATTTTCGCTAAAAGCAGAGTTTTTCATTCTAGACAGCCTACATAATTTTAATAAAATACATTTCTTTTTAAAATAAAAAAAATGCTGACATTGGAGAATAAGCACTAAGTGGAAATTAAAAAACATTTTTCTGTGCATGGTTCAAGCACATATTTGATAGAGGTAATAGAGATGCTTTGACTAACATTTAGAGCTAGATTACAAAGTGCCCCAAAAGCCCCCAAAATACATTGTAGGGTATATTATTAAAAATAAAGATAGCAGCATCTTTATTTTTCAATAAAATAACTGCACTAGGCAGTTTTTTGGGGGTAAAGATGGCAGGAGTGGGGTGTTAGAAAAAAAGGCACTGAAAAGTGTCTTTACATTGCGGTCTATGGGAAATGTGCGTTCTCAGTAATTATAAGTATATGACTATATCATATATAATTTATGTTTTAATATGTGAAAATACATTTACAGTTGCTCCCATCGCTGAGCTACTTACCACCTTCGCTGCGCATAAGTTCTGATGCCATCTGACGGCATCAGAACAAGGCTCCCATTGGAGCGTATGGAAGTGCGCTTGTGACGTCAGCTCAATGGGAGTTTGCATTTCTGACAACTTGTAATACCAACGCACATTAGCGTGCGCTGGTATTAAACACTGGAGCGCAAATATCGATGTCATGAAAGCGATGTTTAGCACTCCACTTGTAATCTGGCACTTAATGTGGATATACAATAAAGCAAGAGTCATTATGAATGGGAAACCACAAAAGAAAATATATATACTAACAGCAACTTTAAAAGGGATGTTAAACAGTCTGTTTCATTGTTGTAATAAAATAGAACAAAAAGCAGTTGCTTATACTTAATAGAAATCATTGCATATGTATTATTCATCTATTTAAATAGATTTTAACTTGTTTTTGTTATATACTAAATTTGTGCTTCCTGTCACATGAAGTTTTATCTTAGCCTGATGTCAAAACTTATGGGCTAGTGAACAAACTAAATAGCAGGGAGTCAGATTTGCTCATGCCCAGAACTGACAGAATAAAAACTTAGGTTTTGAAAATCCTGGGGGAAGAGCTAATTTTTCAAGAAAACAAGCTACTTGCTGTTTTTTTACACAATAATTTTCTTTTTATATTTAATTTTGATTGAACATATTTGTTTTTACCAAAGGATCACTGTTTAATATCCCTTTAAATTGATACAACAATATTCTGTGGGGTGCAGTGTAAATGAAACTAATTATTTACATAAAAAGTAATTAATTTTGTACAGGGATATTGATATGCTGCCTGTTACAAAATGTCACATGCAACACACAAAACAACCTAAAAAAAAAAAAATCTCTCTTAACTACAAGATGAGACAACTGAAAATGTAAACACCCAAATAAAGAAAAATTCAATAAACACTACACACAAACAGCAAGAACCAACACCCTAATTTACTGATGTATAAAAAGTTATGAGTATGTTTATAATGTTTAAGGTCACATGAACTAATAGCAGAGAAAACAAATATTAACCCCTTAATGACCACAGCACTTTTCCATTTTCTGTCCGTTTGAGACCAAGGCTATTTTTACATTTCTGCTGTGTTTGTGTTTAGCTGTAATTTTCCTCTTACTCATTTACTGTACCCACATATATTATATACCGTTTTTCTCGCCATTAAATGGACTTTCTAAAGATACCATTATTTTCATCATATCTTATAATTTACTATAAAAAAAATTATAAAATATGAGGAAAAAATGGAAAAAAACACACTTTTTCTAACTTTGACCCCCAAAATCTGTTACACATGTACAACCACCAAAAAACACCCATGCTAAATAGTTTCTAAATTTTGTCCTGAGTTTAGAAATACCCAATGTTTACATCTTCTTTGCTTTTTTTGTAAGTTATAGGGCCATAAATACAAGTAGCACTTTGCTATTTCCAAACCATTATTTTTCAAAATTAGCGCTAGTTACATTAGAACACTAATATCTTTCAGGAATCTCTGAATATCCATTGACATGTATATATTTTTTTTAGTAGACATCCCAAAGTATTGATCTAGGCCCATTTTGGTATATTTCATGCCATAATTTCGCCGCCAAATGCGATTAAATACAAAAAAATCGTTCACTTTTTCACTAATTTTTTCACAAACTTTTGGTTTCTCACTGAAATTATTTACAAACAGCTTGTGCAATTATGGCTTAAATGGTTGTAAATTCTTCTCTGGGATCCCCTTTGTTCAGAAATAGCAGACATATATGGCTTTGGCATTGCTTTTAAGCAATTAGAAGGCTGCTAAATGCCACTGCGCACTACACGTGTATTATGCCCAGTAGTGAAGGGGTTAATTAGGGAGCATGTAGGGAACTTTTAGAGGTAATTTTAGCTTTAGTGTAGTGTAGTACACAACCCCAAGTATTGATCTAGGCTAATTTTGGTATATTTCATGCCACCATTTCACTGCCAAATGCGATCAAATTAAAAAAACGTTAAATTTTTCACAATTTTAGGTTTTTCACTGAAATCATTTACAAACAGCTTGTGCAATTATGGCACAAATGGTTGTAAATGCTTCTCTGGGATCCCCTTTGTTCAGAAATAGACATATATGGCTTTGGCATTGCTTTTTGGTAATTAGAAGGCCGCCAAATGCCGCTGCGCATCACATGTGTATTATGGCTAGCAGTGATGGGGTTAATTATGTAGCTTGTAGGGTTAATTTTAGCTTTAGTGTAGAGCTCAGCCTCCCACCTGAAACATCAGACCCCCTGATCCCTCCCAAACAGCTCTCTTCCCTCCCCCACCCCACAATTGTCCCCGCCATCTTAAGTACTGGCAGACACTCTGCCAGTACTAAAATAAAAGCTATATTTGGGTTTTTTGTTTTTTTTCTTAGCATATTTACATATGCTACTGTGTAGGATCCCCCCTTAGCCCCCAACCTCACTGATCCCCCACCAAACAGATCTCTAACCCTCCCCCGCTGCCTTAATGGGCGCCATCTTGGGTACTGGCAGCTGTCTGCCAGTACCCAGTTTAGTAAAAAAAGTGTTTTTTTTATTTAATTGCCCTTTTCTGTAGTGTAGCTTCCCCCCCAGATCAACCCCCCACCCCTTCCAGTGCCCTTAGATTATTTATAAATTTTTTTAAATGTTGTTTTTTTTACTTTTATTAACATTTATTTTTCTGCAGTGTAGCGGTTCCCTCCCGCTCCCGCCCCGTGCATGCGCTCACCTGCCGCCCTCCCCCGTGCACGTACGCGCTCCCGTCTATCCCGCCCCCCTCCACTTCATTCGGCACATCGATGGCCGCCCACCCGCCTCCAAGACTTGCTCCCACCCACCAACGATACCGGCCTATTATCAATTTTTCTTTGTTCTCTTGCTATCTATAAAAAAAAAAAAAAATGCATCTGAGCGTTTTTTTTTGGTTCAGTACTCTGGATAGCACTTTTTTATTGGTGGATGAATTCATCCACCAATCAGCAAGGACAACCCAGGTTGTTCACCAAAAATGGGCCAGCATCTAAACTTACATTCTTCCATTTCAAATATAGATACCAAGAGAATGAAGAAAATTTGCTAATAGGAGTAAATTAGAAAGTTGCTTAAAATGTCATGCTCTATCTGAATCACAAAAGAAAAAATTTGGGTTCAGTGTCCCTTTAAAAGGAATAGTGCAATTTGTTCAACAAGTGATTGCTTCTCAGAACTAATTTAATGAGACATATAAACAACTGTGTGATAAAATACAAAGCCAAGAGAATACATGAATTTGGATCTCAGATAAAAAGACAAAAAGTAAAGTGTAGCATTTTTGTACCGCAAACTATATGAAAGCCTTGGTTCAAAAGCATATTAAAGTAACATTTTAATGCAGAACTTGAAACATCCAGGGAGCCACAGTTCATAGAATTGTATCCCTGTCTCATAATTTTGAGGATTATAGCACATATTTTCACATGCAAAAAAAATGTTGAGTTTAAAAAGAGAGAAAAGAAAAAAAAAGTGTTGATGGCTCCACAAATGTCACCTACTAAAGTTTAACATGAAATTTGTCAAATGCTGTTCTAATCTAATAAAATGCTCTCGGTTAGCAGAATTGATTGCATGAATGCTTGTTGGTAACTGTATCTAACCCAAGCAAAACAGTTAAACCATTGCTCGTTCCCGTGCAAGTCCTGATCAGGACACAGAGAGTGATTGGTTGCTAGGTGCTGTATCTTGCTCCTGACTCAGTTGTGTCCAGCTGAAGAATAGGGAGGGCTTTACAGCTCCTGAGCACAATACTTACCGATAGGAATTCATTTAATGTAGAGTGGAGTTATAACATAAGAATGTCATTTTAATCAATAGTGTGTGTCTCAGTTGATATTTTTTATCTCTAAGCACTCTTTAAATACAAATTAAGGAGAGAACGTTAAAAAAAAACTATTTTATGTACATACAGCAGGGAAAGTTTCAGAAGAAAAGGCAACTCTCTATAATTAATTTACCTATACTAAAATACTGCAATATCTCCAATTTTAATAATATGTTTTGATGTCCATCATGATGTAAACAAAACTTATAAAGTCTGAAATCTGTGAAATATCATTAACACCACCATTCTTTGAACCAATCACCTCATTTAAAAAAGGGATGTAAAACACAATTTGTTTTTTCCTATGATTCAGAAAGAGCAGAAATGTTAAGCAACTTTCTAATTTACTCTAATTATCAATTTTTCTTTGTTCTCTTGGTAAAAAAAAAGCAGAAATATAAGCTGAATGGGCCAGCTCCTAAGCTTACATTTGTGCTTTTCAAATACAGATACCAAGAGAACAAAGATACATTGATAATAGGAATAAATTAGAAAGTGGCATGCACTATCTGAATCATAAAAAGAAAAAAATGGGTTTCATATCATTTTAAAGAAGAGCGTCTGAAAATTACTATTGAATCTACTACTCCAAATTGAGATCATGACCCCTTAACCTGGGGTTGTTCATGTGAAAAAATGCTTTAAGCTTCAGCATTATTAAACCCCATAACATACTTAATTATATAATGTTAAACAACTTTCAAGTTTTCTTCTATTATCTCATTTACTTTGTACTCTTGATATCCGTTGCTGAAAAGCATACCTAGGTAGGCTCAGGAGCTAGCTGCTGATTTGTGGCTGCACAAATATACCTCTTATCGGCTTACAGATGTGTTCAGCTAGCTCCCAGTAGTGCATTGCTGCTCATTCAATAAAGGATACCAAGAGAAGATGGAAACATTGATAAAAGAAGTAAATTAGAAAGTTGCTTAAAGACAGAGAGAGAGAGACAGAGAGACAGAGAGACACACACATTTTATTTCGAGAAAACATTTCAATTGAATGTTATGCTATGATAATACAATGTCAATTTCAGGGGTACCTTACTGTAGCCAAAAGCAGTATTGGTTTCTGCTCCCCCAAATAAGCCAAATATTAAAACGATAGCTTCATAAATATATGGTGAGAATAGTGAAGTCCACAGAAATCACCAAAAAGAAAATCAAAGCTACAAATTACACATAGTGAGGAAATCGAAATCCCTAATTTGTGCTCTGTGATAACCTCAGTGCACCTTGTAATGTGCAATGAGAACTCCATACTCCCAAATATACTCAGCCAGCCTTGTGCCCGTATTAAACCGCTTAGGCTGAACTATTGTCAATGACAAATAAGAGATCTCCCCCCTCAGTGTCCAGTGATCTGCATTGAGAACACCTGAGTACCCAGTTATGCCACATACAAGTATAACAGCCCCGAGGAACCCCTAAGAGTTTAAGTTATGAACAATGAGAACGCCGTAACATTCTGTGACACTACTGGAGAATATAGCCCAAGATTATTATATAACTAAATACCAACCGAATATTCAAAACGAGATCACAATTGACCCAAGCAATTACAAATGATACCAACATACAAAAATTAACCTCATTGTCACCGGACTAATTCTAAATTAGATCAACATATGTCCCCAAATATTAAAATCTGACTCCACAGTTATTAACTATAAGAGCATTATAACAACCCTTTATAAATACCTTCATTTAAGAACTATACTTACTATTTTTTAAGAATCTGGAGCAAGAAATTGTTTGGTTCGCTGCTTTATGCTGCCGGGACAAAATTGGAGAACAAGCAGAGAATGCGCATGTGTGTCTCATGATCGTGCATCTATACAGGTCGAGATTTCCGTAAGACACGCATGCACATTTAGAATTGTGAGCGTAGAGCGAGTCAGTTGGGACGCCAGTGGGGGACTGTCATTCGAAAACATTTTTATTTATTTTTTTAGCCAGGTAGAGTTATGGCGTGAGAAGGTATCGGTCTAAAAAAAAGGTAGAATTTTAAGTTTACTAGTTAAGATTAAAAAAAAAAAAAAAAAGGATGAATGAAAAGGTCTACCTAAATTTCGAAGATATTTAAGAGGCTGCAGAGTGGTACATTAAAGTTAACTTTTCCTTTAAATTGCTCCAACTGCAAATTCAAAAAAACATAAGTAATTTGGCTGCATTACTGTAACTGTATAAAGTATGTATGGAGGTATATTGTTACAGATAAAGAGCATATTGACATTTTCATTTTTCTTTATACATCAGCTTTATCAGAGTTTACTAATCCATTGAGTCACAGCTATATGTTATGTATTTCACTTAATACTAAATATTTTCCATGGTTCCTAGCAAAAAAGGACAAGATCCTAAGCTTCATACAAAATTGATTGATCCAAGAATTATATTTTAGAATAAAACAAGATACATTTCAAGCAGAGTTAGACTACATTTGCAGATGACAGCTTTGAAACAGAGAAAAATACTAGAAAACACTCTAGGGTTGGTGGTCGCCCTTAGTATACATTATTATTTATTTATAAAGCGCCGACAAATTCTGCAGCACTGTCCATGAGTACAAAGGTAAAAGTACAACTATGAAACAAATTTTTTTAGACACAGGACAAAATGTATCAAATAAATACTTGTATCAACCCAAGGACTCCGTGAATACAATCATATAAAAGTTATATTTAAAACCTTTGTTGATTAGTACGTAGTTTATATTTAAAGGGACACTAAAGCCAATTTTTTTTCTTTAATGATTCAGATAGAGCATACAATTTTAAGAAACTTTCTAATTTACTCCTATTATCAATTTTTCTTTGTTCTCTTGCTATCTTTATTTAAAAAGCAGAAATGTATAGCAGAGCCGGCCCATTTTTGGTAGAGAACCTGGGTTATGCTTGCTTATTGGTTTGCTAAATGTAGCCACCAATAAGCAAGCACTATCCAGTAGGGATGCACCGAAATTTCGGCCGCAGAAAGTTTCAGCCGAAAATAGCATTTTTTGTTATTTCGTTTTTTTTTGCCTTTTATTTTCGGCAAAATTAATGTGTAGCATATTTTAAATTTGATGCCAGCCTAGAGCTGCTGTTTGAGTTCATTACTTGACTTACTGTTTTGCATATAATAATAGTTTTCTAGGACTATATTTTATTTTGATAATTGGTAACAAAACAAAAATGGTTAAATCTGATTCTGTTACACAGAACTAAATAAAGAATAATACTAGCGATGCACCAAAATTCGGGCCTGCCGAAAATGTGCAATTCCAATTTCGGCCCAAAGAGGACAAAAATGGCTAAAAATGAACAGGCCCCCCCCTGTTCTATTGAGTTACATGTCTATCCTTAGCATAAGGTGAGCAGCACAGCACTGGCATGGTACACAGAGCACACACATAAGTACCATTACATGATGATATTTGAAACCAGCAGAGAAGGAAACCAAAGTTCTGAATAGTGAATACAAATATCAAAGGAGGATAAGTAACATGTTTATAAACAATTGATATTATCAGACACAGCCCTAAGCACACACACAGTGAATATCTTTAAGCCTTATATACAGTGCTCATACATCAGCCTCATGTGCGTAGACATTCTATTCGCCTGAGGCAAATATGCGTGCACACTTTATAAGCATAAGCCCCAAGCTCGCACACAGTTGGTACAAATTAGCACCCACCAGACAGTGTATACAAAAAAGCACAGTAATTTTCTATAACCACCTTGCACGTAAGGTTGTAGCTAAGTCCAGTGGTCCTGGTGATAGGTGACAGGCAGACTCCATTTGGGGCTCCGGACATATAATCCGACGGGTCAGTGTGAGACCCGAACCAGGAACTAGGCGGAGATACAATGAGAGATGATCAGGTGCAGCCACGCTCATCGCATGGATAACTACACCCAAAAGCAAAACACATGTCCACCTCGTATTGTTGTCTGGCTATAACCACGCTCTCCCTTATAGAGCTCCAGTTTCAGTGCAGATCACGCCCTACTGTACAAGTGACCATGTCCATTTGTTGGATCTTTCCCGCCTACAATCTCTCTCAGCTACACACACACTGTAGTTAAAAAAGAAAAAAACCATTTCGGTTTTGTTTCGGTTTTCGGCCAGGATCATCCTGAATTTTCTGTATCGGTTTCTGTCCAGAATTTTCATTTCGGTGCATCCCTACTATCCAGGGTGCTAAACCTAAAATGGACTGGCTCCTAAGCTTCAAATTCCTGCTTTTTAAATAAAGATAGCAAGAGGAAAAAGAAAATAAATGATAGAAGTATATTAGAAAGTTGCTTAAAATTGAATGCTCTGAATCATTAAAAGGAAAAATGTGGGTTTAGTGTCCCTTTAAAGGGACATGAAACCCAATTTTTTTTCTTTCACGATTCAGATAGAGAATACAATTGTAAACAACATTTACTTCTATTACATGATTTGGTTCATTCTTTAAGTATCCTTTGTTAAAGAAACCACCAATCAGCAGCTACAGAGCATACTTAGATATGATTTTCAACAAATGATACCAAGTGAGTGAAACAATTTAGATAATAGAAGTAAATTGGAAAGTTATGTAAAAATGCATGCTCTTCCTTAATCAACAAAAATAGGTAAAAAGTCTGGTTTTATCCTTCTCCTGAAATCTGTATGATACAGCCTTTAGCTAAGACAAAGATTCCTGACACCCTGTTTGTAGATCACTGAAGTATACAGTGAACTGGCACCCTGTTTGTAAATCACTGAAGTATACAGTGAACTGGCACCCTGTTTGTAAATCACTGAAGTATACAGTGAACTGGCACCCTGTTTGTAAATCACTGAAGTATACAGTGAACTGGCACCCTGTTTGTAAATCACTGAAGTATACAGTGAACTGGCACCCTGTTTGTAAATCACTGAAGTATACAGTGAACTGGCACCCTGTTTGTAAATCACTGAAGTATACAGTGAACTGGCACCCTGTTTGTAAATCACTGAAGTATACAGTGAACTGGCACCCTGTTTGTAAATCACTGAAGTATACAGTGAACTGGCACCCTGTTTGTAAATCACTGAAGTATACAGTGAACTGGCACCCTGTTTGTAAATCACTGAAGTATACAGTGAACTGGCACCCTGTTTGTAAATCACTGAAGTATACAGTGAACTGGCACCCTGTTTGTAAATCACTGAAGTATACAGTGAACTGGCACCCTGTTTGTAAATCACTGAAGTATACAGTGAACTGGCACCCTGTTTGTAAATCACTGAAGTATACAGTGAACTGGCACCCTGTTTGTAAATCACTGAAGTATACAGTGAACTGGCACCCTGTTTGTAAATCACTGAAGTATACAGTGAACTGGCACCCTGTTTGTAAATCACTGAAGTATACAGTGAACTGGCACCCTGTTTGTAAATCACTGAAGTATACAGTGAACTGGCACCCTGTTTGTAAATCACTGAAGTATACAGTGAACTGGCACCCTGTTTGTAAATCACTGAAGTATACAGTGAACTGGCACCCTGTTTGTAAATCACTGAAGTATACAGTGAACTGGCACCCTGTTTGTAAATCACTGAAGTATACAGTGAACTGGCACCCTGTTTGTAAATCACTGAAGTATACAGTGAACTGGCACCCTGTTTGTAAATCACTGAAGTATACAGTGAACTGGCACCCTGTTTGTAAATCACTGAAGTATACAGTGAACAGGCACCCTGTTTGTAAATCACTGAAGTATACAGTGAACAGGCACCCTGTTTGTAAATCACTGAAGTATACAGTGAACAGGCACCCTGTTTGTAAATCACTGAAGTATACAGTGAACAGGCACCCTGTTTGTAAATCACTGAAGTATACAGTGAACAGGCACCCTGTTTGTAAATCACTGAAGTATACAGTGAACAGGCACCCTGTTTGTAAATCACTGAAGTATACAGTGAACAGGCACCCTGTTTGTAAATCACTGAAGTATACAGTGAACAGGCACCCTGTTTGTAAATCACTGAAGTATACAGTGAACAGGCACCCTGTTTGTAAATCACTGAAGTATACAGTGAACTGGCACCCTGTTTGTAAATCACTGAAGTATACAGTGAACTGAAAAAAAGAAAGAGAGGGGGCGCCCTAAGTGTAAGAGAAGAGATGTGACCAAATAATTCTATACTTATATAGCTAAATATTAAAGATTAATATTAACAAATCTAAATAATACTAAAGTGATAAATCAAAGTGATATGCTGTATAAACCAGTATCAATGTGGTTTAAGAGTGATAAATCATACAATGTGCAATGTTATACAGTGTTAATCAATAACAATGTGATACAGAGTAATACAAATAATAAACAATCAAAACAAACACAGTGATAATAAAGTGAAAGTCTCTATTGAGATGGGAGGCAGCTATCTGTGATGATCCAGGCCAGGATCCAGGAGCGGCAATCTATGAAGAGAAAAGACAGAAGCGCCACATGGCCCAATATTGTTTGATCCAGAATTAATAGATCTTAAAGTAATGAGTAAACTCACGTTTAGTAGAGCACCTCAGTTAGTGCTATATATACGGTCTGGGATCTATTCGGTCACCCAGAAGACCAACTTCCTGCACAGGAGCTGATGTCTGTATAGGCAGAAGGGAAACACAGGTGCCAATATGGCCTAGTATTGCTGGTGCAAAGGTGTCAATACAAGCAAAGAGAAGAATAATACTCACAAAGTGTAAAGCACCTCTTGTGGTGCTATAGAGGCATGAATGGGTCAATTCAGTCACCCAACAGACTTGTGGCCAGACATCCAAGTGGATTCAGAGGTGCAAAAGGATCCCACAATTGGTCCAAAAAAGGAAATATTCCTCAGGAGAAGGATAAAAGATATATATCCCAAAGAAAGATGCAGCAAGTGTTCAAAATATTAAAAAGTGACTTTAATAAAATTGTAAAAATAACAGGCAACGCGTTTCTCAGCCAATGGCTGTTTCATCAGGCTTCATAAAATGTTTACTGAACACTTGCTAGCTACAGTGAACTGGCACCCTGTTTGTAAATCACTGAAGTATACAGTGAACAGGCACCCTGTTTGTAAATCACTGAAGTATACAGTGAACAGGCACCCTGTTTGTAAATCACTGAAGTATACAGTGAACAGGCACCCTGTTTGTAAATCACTGAAGTATACAGTGAACAGGCACCCTGTTTGTAAATCACTGAAGTATACAGTGAACTGGCACCCTGTTTGTAAATCACTGAAGTATACAGTGAACTGGCACCCTGTTTGTAAATCACTGAAGTATACAGTGAACTGGCACCCTGTTTGTAAATCACTGAAGTATACAGTGAACTGGCACCCTGTTTGTAAATCACTGAAGTATACAGTGAACTGGCACCCTGTTTGTAAATCACTGAAGTATACAGTGAACTGGCACCCTGTTTGTAAATCACTGAAGTATACAGTGAACTGGCACCCTGTTTGTAAATCACTGAAGTATACAGTGAACAGGCACCAGGCTGAAGTTATTAGATTTATTTTGGTACTTGTTTTGGGCATTGGCACTGTGTTTTCCAAATAATCATTCATAACAATTATGCAGGCTTATTTAGGGAGAAGTGCTGTGATTTTCATGCGTTGCAGTAAGTAATACATATTACAATTATAGAACAGTCTTAGGGTGTGTTGCATTATTTCTCCTCTAATGCAGCATTTATACGTTTCCAAATTGTTAAAGTGATAGTAAATCCTAGCGTTTATGAAATGCTAGGATTTACCAGTGGAACAAATAAAGGCGACTTTCAGTCATGAAGAATAAAACACTTCATGCTGAAAGTTCCTTTATTTGTCTGAAGTGTTCGCCGCGCTAAGCACCTCAGGCCACCCACGGCAGAAAGCTATCTGACCCGCACGGCTATTGGCTAAGAGGTGGAAACTAGCGTTCTGCCGTGGGCTGCCTGATAAACTCAGTGTGAGGAACGCTTGAGACAAATAAAGGAACTTTCAGCATTAAGTATTTTATACTTCATGACTGAAAGTCCCCTTTATTTGTTCCACTGGTAAATCCAAGCGTTTCACAAACACTAGGGTTTACTATCAGTTTGTAGGTTTTACTTTTCATACATAATTATAATAGTCATATTATACAAAAATACAAAAAAGAATCACTGTCTGTAGTTTGCTATTAGGGAGCAAGATGTGCACAAGTGTTTTATGTACACACAAGATAGTTATTATATTTATAAATGTTCACAGAATTTCAATGACAGAACACACGCAGCATATACAAAAGAGAAAGACCGTTTTCACAGAATTCCCAGTCTCATATTAAAATAAACACTTTCAAACAAATAAATAAATACACAGGAAAGATGTCTGAGATCATAACATTTCACTGTATGCTTTTTGAGGGTTGGAAAAGCTCCCAAGATACAGCAGCTCAATCAGTGCATCCAGTGAACAGTATACGTTCTCTGTGCAGGCAAAAAGAACACCGAGAATACTTCATGGCATTCTGTCTCAATGTAAATAGGTTTAGCAACAACAACTGAATTTGTTAAAATATACAGGTTTATTTAACCTTTCTATTGTTAAAATATATCATAAAATATCTTACGAACTACAATACTAACCCAACTATAAAATGTACGATGGGATAATCGTTATAGAAACGGTAGTTGGTTCAAAGAATGGTGGTGTTAATGATATTTCACAGCTTTCAATCTTTATAAAGTTTTGTTTACATCATGAAGGACATCAAAACATATGATTAAAAATTGGAGATATTGCAGTATTTTAGTACAGATAAATTAATTTTAGAAAGTTGGTCTTTTCTTCTGAAACTTTCCCTGCTGTATGTATATAAAATATATTTTTAAATGTTCTCTCCTTAATTTGTATTTAAAGATGGCTTAAAGTTAAAAATATCAACTGTAAAGTGTACTAGTCTTTCTTTGAGACACAATATTAATTAATTTATTAATTAAATTAATTAATTAAATTAAAAGGACATTATTATGGGATAACTTGCCCCACTCCACATTAAATAAATCCCTATTGGTAAGCATTGTGCTCAAGAGCTGTATATCTGAGAAGAATTTTGCAATGAAAAATGAAGCTTTATTTTTTCAAATAAGGCAGCATATTATTTTATGTTCTCTCATTTCACTGATATCCCTGTCCCCCAGAACAAACAAACCCTTGCTATTGAATCACAAACTAATACGCAGATATAGCATAAACATGTGCTTGGGTAGCCTCCCCTCTCCTATTCCCTTAAGGTGGTTTAGCACTAATTTAGCTTAGTTCAGGACTCGACAAACCCAGGAGCCAGGGAGCCACTGGCTCCTAGAATTTTACCCCTGGCTCCTATCTTTTTGGGTTAGTCTCCATATATCTATATATAGCTACTAGACATGTGCATGGCGAAAAAATTCGGTTTGATTCAGATTTTTTTGAATTTCGGTTCGGAGCGATTCAAATTCGGAAAAATTTGAATCAATTCGGTTCGGATTTGTTTTGGATTCGAATAAATTCGGCTGGATTCGGATCGGAAATTCGGAATTTCGGTAAGTGTTAGATGGGATTAGACTAGTATTATGTACTGTACATTAGGTGTAACCCATAGCAGAGTGATATAACCTAATATACTGTACAATACTAGTGTAATCCATGGCCATCCGAATCTACCGAATAAATCCAAAATTATTGGGTATATTCGGCACTATTTTAATTCGGAGATTCGGTTCGATCCGAATCTCCAAATTTGCCGAATTTCCGAATCGAATCGCACATGTCCAATAGCTACCACTGTCTGGCTCCTAAATATTCTTACTGGCTCCTAATTTTTAAACAGATTTGTCGAGCACTTGTTAGTCAATTAGTAAAAAAAAAAAAAACTATTATTTAAATAAACAGACATATATTCATTTTTAATCTTGATCTAATAGCTAAATATATATATTTATATAGTCACGTTGAATGGATTAGCCGTGATAGTCTAGTGATTTGGATACCAAAATAACAAGAGTATTGCATTGAGCAATGATACATTTTTATTGGACTAACTACTTATAAGTAGACAAGCTTTCTGAAAAATGCCTTACTTTCTCAAGTCTGAAGCAATACTGAGCAATTCAATGGAATAAATGCAACACTCTTATTATTTTGGTATCCTAGATTTAGATATAAATACACAATATCAACACCTAAATTACTTTGTATGCTCACTACTATTGCAAAGAATACTTTTCCTATCATGATTGTTGATGCAAAACTGATAATCCACCTTAAAAAAAAACAAATTAGTACAGAGAATGTGAGGTAGGAGGGGGTAAACAAAACCTCACAGATAAATTAGCTAAAAGTATTAACCCAAGCATCCCTGGGAGAAAGTGGACCATGCACAAATTTCAGATGTATTTTACGGCAAAAAATGGCAAAAATAATGAAACATTTACGCATTATTGAAATACCAAGTTTAATGGTTATACAAAGATTAAACTTGGTCTGATACAGATCTTTATCAATATAAGACACACACACACTTTTATAACTCTCCAATTTTTGTAAATAGGATCAGTACCCATCTTATAATAAATAAACCAATGTCTGAATTATGAACAAAGAATTAAGAAAGTTTGTGAGGAAAAAAAAGGACACATTCTAAATTACACGACAGTTTTTTTGTTTTTTTCTGGTCTTGTATGGAATGAACAAAGAAGATACTGACTCCATAGACTGGCATCCTGACATAAGCATCTGTACAAGAACCAGAAAATGAACACAAACAACAAAATACAAATAACCTAAACAGCATATACAGAATACGATGGACAGACTTAGTACACATTAAGAGCTAGGCGTATTAGAAAAAAACAGCACAGAAAACTGCCTTTACATAGCGGTCTATGGGGACTGTGTGTTCCCATGTTCCATATATATATATATATATATATATATATATATATATATATATATATATATATATATATATATATATATATATACACATGCATACACATATGTATGTATTAAAATGTGTATATACACATATAGACACAAATATAAATGAATATATTCATATATATTTCAATTTGCTGCCCATCACTGCGTGACTTACCCCCTTTTGCTGGACTGCTGGACTTCAAATAACAGTGCACATATACATGCGCTGGTATTATGAGTGGAGTGAAAATATCGTGCTTGCAAAAGCACAATTTTGCACTCCACTCGTAATCTGGCCTAAGACAGACCATGCATTTGCTTCTCTGCTATGCAGTAGTGAACTGGACTGAAATTCAAGGACACTGTATGAAGTAAAAGCCCTGGTAGAATAAAGTGTGGGACAGTGTTTGTTTGTTTTCTTAGACACGGGGTAAAAGCATAAGGCTCAGTATAAGTAGGATTTGTAGCCTGTCTATCATACAACACACAAATCTGTTTTGCACTTATGACATATCGGGCCTTATTTCTACCCACAATATACAGTAAGAGAAATCTGAATCCTTGCATAGGACATGAGTCATTTTAGTTGCCAGGCTCCTATAGACTTCAATAACTGATTTACAGGGTAGCATGGGACATACAGGTATTGTTTGGCTATCAGATGATAATTACTCCTACAGTAAACAAAAGTAATTTGTATCCTTGGTACACACAGGTAAGGTATGTTTGTCTATCAGGCATACAATCATTACCGCTGCTGTTTACAATCAGATAGGGGTGCATACACAGGCATGCTTAGCACAGGGCGACAGCACAGGGCTCACTGTTTGTGCAGCATACAGTAAAAGGGGGGGGGGGGGTTAGCCTACAATCGGACACACAGGTATGTTAAGTGTACACAGTAATGACTGCATCATAGCATTATCAGATAACAATAATATGTCCAGTACTATTGGTTGACAGGTCACAAATAATAACCCCTGCAGTACACAATATCTGTGGTATATAACACTGGCAAGTGACAGGCTTGCAGTACAAGATGATCATCAGTTCATGGGACACACTGGCAAGTGACAGGCCTGCAGTACAAAAATATCATCAGTTCATGGGAAACACTGGCAAGTGAAAGGCCTACAGTACAAGACTATCATCAGCTCATGGGACGCACAGGTGACAGGTTTTCAGTACAAGACTATCAGTACATGGGACGCACAGCTGAGCGACAGGCCTGCAGTACAAGACTATCATCAGTTCATGGGGAGTACAAGACTATCTTCAGTTCATGGGACGCACAGGTGAGCGACAGGCCTGAAGTATAAGACTATCAGTACATGGGACGCACAGGTAAGTGACAGGCCTGCAGTATAAGACTATCATCAGTTTATGGGACACACCGGTGAGTGACAGGCCTGCAGTATAAGACTATCATCAGTTTATGGGACACACCGGTGAGTGACAGGCCTGCAGTATAAGACTATCATCAGTTTATGGGACACACAGGTGAGTGACAGGCCTGCAATATAAGACTATCATCAGTTTATGGGACACACAGGTGAGTGACAGGCCTGCAATATAAGACTATCATCAGTTTATGGGACACACAGGTGAGTGACAGGCCTGCAATATAAGACTATCATCAGTTTATGGGACACACAGGTGAGTGACAGGCCTGCAATATAAGACTATCATCAGTTTATGGGACACACAGGTGAGTGACAGGCCTGCAATATAAGACTACCATCAGTTTTTGGGACACACAGGTGAGTGACAGGCCTGCAGTATAAGACTATCATCAGTTTTTGGGACACACAGGTGAGTGACAGGCCTGCAGTATAATACTATCATCAGTTTTTGGGACACACAGGTGAGTGACAGGCCTGCAGTATAATACTATCATCAGTTTTTGGGACACACAGGTGAGTGACAGGCCTGCAGTATAAGACTATCATCAGTTTTTGGGACACACAGGTGAGTGACAGGCCTGCAGTATAATACTATCATCAGTTTTTGGGACACACAGGTGAGTGACAGGCCTGCAGTATAATACTATCATCAGTTTTTGGGACACACAGGTGAGTGACAGGCCTGCAGTATAATACTATCATCAGTTTTTGGGACACACAGGTGAGTGACAGGCCTGCAGTATAATACTATCATCAGTTTTTGGGACACACAGGTGAGTGACAGGCCTGCAGTATAATACTATCATCAGTTTTTGGGACACACAGGTGAGTGACAGGCCTGCAGTATAATACTATCATCAGTTTTTGGGACACACAGGTGAGTGACAGGCCTGCAGTATAATACTATCATCAGTTTTTGGGACACACAGGTGAGTGACAGGCCTGCAGTATAATACTATCATCAGTTTTTGGGACACACAGGTGAGTGACAGGCCTGCAGTATAATACTATCATCAGTTTTTGGGACACACAGGTGAGTGACAGGCCTGCAGTATAATACCATCATCAGTTTTTGGGACACACAGGTGAGTGACAGGCCTGCAGTATAATACCATCATCAGTTTTTGGGACACGCAGGTGAGTGACAGGCCTGCAGTATAATACCATCATCAGTTTTTGGGACACACAGGTGAGTGACAGGCCTGCAGTATAATACCATCATCAGTTTTTGGGACACACAGGTGAGTGACAGGCCTGCAGTATAATACCATCATCAGTTTTTGGGACACACAGGTGAGTGACAGGCCTGCAGTATAATACCATCATTAGTTTTTGGGACACACAGGTGAGTGACAGGCCTGCAGTATAAGACTATCATCAGTTTTTGGGACACACAGGTGAGTGACAGGCCTGCAGTATAAGACTATCATCAGTTTTTGGGACACACAGGTGAGTGACAGGCCTGCAGTATAAGACTATCATCAATTTATGGGACACACAGGTGAGTGACAGGCCTGCAGTATAAGACTATCATCAGTTTTTGGGACACACAGGTGAGTGACAGTCCTGCAGTATAAGACTATCATCAATTTATGGGACACACAGGTGAGTGACAGGCGTGCAGTATAAGACTATCATCAGTTTTTGGGACACACAGGTGAGTGACAGGTCTGTAGTATAAGATTATCAGTACAAGGGACACACAGGTGAGTGACAGGTCTGTAGTATAAGATTATCAGTACATGGGACGCACAGGTGAGTGACAGGCCTGCAGAATGACACTGTCAACTCATGGGAAACATAAATATGTTTATCACAGGACCATGAAGTATATCACAATAAGAATACAAAGCACCATAAAAGTACTCACCACGCACTTCTTGCCCAGGTAACCATACAGAGTATCATTTTCCTGTTGGGTAAGCAGCAAAGAGCCGCAGTTCGTCACCTTCCTGGACGCCTTGTTATTCGGGACTGCTGTGTTACTCATGTTTGTATATTTTGGTGTCCAGGATAACCTGACGACTTCTTCTTTGTCACTTAAAATTCGGGAGTTTAAGGCTGTGCCATATCACGGTTATCTGTCGTCGTGTTTTGAGGAGATCTGGATCGGCGCTGCTTCCTCCCTGGATGACCAGGCCGGCGATATCGCTGCGGGGGGGCGAGGCTAGAAGGCTGGGAAAGGGCCGTGAGCTCGATGCTGATAGCCGCGAGGACGCGCACAAAATGCACAGCACAACTAGAGCGCGTTGTACACATGCGCAGAAAATAGTTTCGCCTCATCATGTTTGAGCCTTATGACTTTCCGTCACCATAACAATCCTAAATTCATTTTGTGCAATAGGTAGCGACCCGATCCACACCCATATTCAAACAGATGGTACAGTCCAAGTTCACGTTAATGGTAGCCTCGCGATTAAACTGGTCAAAACCACTGTTCATTTAGGGCTGGGCTCTTTGGTTTCGCCTTCATTCATATCCAGATTCTAACCATAACATGACAAGGAGTATGAATGAATATTATTTTAATCTGAATGGTAATCAACCTCAATATATTGTTTGTTTAAATTGTTAGTATCACTTTTACTTGGAAATTTTAGTATATGAACTGGAGTTCCATATGGAGAAAAGTTCAAAATATGCAGTGTCGTCAAGGAGCTTTGACATACTGCAATATTTTCTATTATATATGAAGAAACCGCAATTAAACATGATGTTGGTTTCTGAATGAACTAGTTAAAGGGATATGAAACTCAAATGTTTAATGATTCAGATACAGAGCATGCAGTGAGTTTTAAGCAACTTTCTAATTTACTCCTATTATCAATTGTTCCACCAATCAGCAAGCGCTACCCAGGTTCTGATACAATAAAGATACAAAGAGAACGAAGAACAATTGATAATAGAAGTAATTTAGAAAGTTGCTTAAAATTGCATGCTCTATCTGAATCATGAAAGAAAAAAAATTGGGTTTCATATCCCTTTAAAAAAAAATCCCAATTTGAAATGAGTAAGAAATGCATGTTGTGCAAACTGATACCTCTTGCACAAGCATGATCTGAAAATCTTCCACATCTCTGTTGGTGGGACACACCTTCACAAGTCTGACAGGGAATCTTTACTCACACCATATAAATGTCAGTTAAAAAAAACTAAAAAAAAAATTACATGAGTGCAAAATATCGTGGAAACTATGGAAGATGGGCTAGATATCTTTCAATCCTGATTAAAAATAGACAAAGTAATAAAAAAAAATATAAAATCAGATTTCAAGGTAGAGTTGTAACTAAACCTAATGAAATAAGAGACGCTTTTTATAACTTCTATAAGAAGATTTATAAGAGGGATGAGATTAATATGCAGAATAAACATAGTTTTTGGAACAATTTCAAAATCCCTAAGATCTCGGAACAAGATTTAGAGGCATTAAATCTTCCAATTACAGTGGCAGAGGTGATAGCGCAGATCAAAATATCGAAAACAAATAAAGCTTCTGGTCCAGACCAACTTCCAGTTGAACTATATAAAATCCTAAAAGACCATATCCTAGAAACTTTAGTGAATCTCTTTAATTCATACTTTCTTGTAAATAAAATACCTTCAAGATACTTTTCGGCCTCTACCATTACACTGGTACATAAAAAAAATAAAGATCCAGAAAATCCGTCAGCATTCAGACCAATATATCTACTTAACAATGACTACACAATTCTCATGTCTATTATAGCAAATAGGTTAAAAAAATATCTGGGGAAATTAATTTATGAAGATCAAGCAGGGTTCATGATAGGCATAAATGTATCTAAAATTATACGTAGGCAGGGGCGTATTAAGGCATAGGCCAACAAGGCCGGTGCCTAGGGCAGCAGATTTTTAAGGGGCAGCAGAATTTTGAGTCCCTAGGGCCACTCTACTGAATTCAGGGCCGGGTGGCTAAATCAACCAATTACTAATGACTTAAATGGATAACCCGGCTATTGCTATCCTATGGGATTGTATGTGGGTGTGCATGACGTGGTGACAGTGGAGGCAGAGCTCACTTGCGCAGCCTGGCCTGGACTGAGAGGGAATGCGGTATTCTTCCTGGCTCCACCGCGTGATTGAGACTCACACAGACTACACAGTGCAGTGTGCACTACAACGTGACCACTGTGAAACAGCATATGCCTTTCTCCCTTCAATACATCTTCATTAAGCATTAAAATACTTAAACGGATTAGTCACTAAATACTTGTACATTTACTGTTTGTCTATCTGTCATACATGCAAAGAATAAGTATTTATTGCTGAATCTATACAACTATGTGACTTAAAACACAATTGAAAATATGTTGTATGCATTTAATACATTCAGAAACAATACAAGTATATACTTTATTATGATTGTATCATGTGACTTTATCCCCTAGGATACAATTCCTAAACCTATCATAACTACTGTTGTCTTTTTTAAGTACTTTTAAAGGCCAGTTTGTATATTCATTACATATTTATCCAAGCAGATATTTTGCTTAAATAACTGTCAATCACCAAAGAAGATGTTTAAGGTTAAACAACTACCTACTGACAAACTATCATACAGTGAAGGATATTTTTTTCTGATATAAACACTTTAATCATCTGACTTGCAAAATAATGTCTTTATATATATATGTGTGTGTGACCAGAGTGAATGCAAGCCCTGGTGAACATCTACTTAAAAACACATTATTTTCTTTATTTTTTACACTCTGCCCCAAAAATATTATGTCTAAAAAAAGGCCTTAAACCTGCAGCGGGGGGGGGGGGGGGGGGGCAGCAGAATTTTGAGTGCCTAGGGCAGCACAAAACCTAAATACGCCCCTGTACGTAGGGTTTTAACGGTTCTGGAGTATTTCTGGACTGAATATAAGGGTAAAGAAAAACTGAACAAATCAAATATAGCACTATTAGTGGTTGATGCCGAAAAGGCTTTTGATCTCATTAATTGGGATCATCTATTTACATCTCTCTCTCACTTTGGGTTTAAGGGGAATTTTTGAAATTTAATATATGCAATCTATCAAAATCCGATCTCTAATCTATTAATTAACAATTGGATGTCGCTTCCTATCTCACTCATATCGCAGATTTTCATGATTAAGACTATCTTCTTTCCACAATTATTATTTTTATTGCAAAACATACCTATTTTGATTAAGGCCAGATACATTATCCTTTTTAATGGTATAACGGCGAGATTCATATGGAAACAGAAACACAAACAAATTTATATACATAATCTTAGCCTACATACTAAAGCAGGCGGCTTAGCGCTTCCAAATCTTAGGTACTATAATCTAGCTACGCTTAGTAAATATATCTTCAATTGGATAACAGAAACAAAATACTCAACGAATTTGCAATTAGAGTCAGGAATTGTATCACCATTTTCTTTGAAGGCTCTTTTGCACTTATCTAAGATAGAATTACCTAAACGAATAGCCCGGATGGGGATATTTCTAAATCCCATTTTGGCCTGGCACAAACTCTGTGAAGAATTAAATATTAACTGGAAATCTTCCAAATACTTACCAATATGCGGAAATCCAAATTTTCCTGGAGGGATCCCTTCCAAAACTTTTAAGTGTTGGTCTAATAAAGGCCTGCAAAATGTGATCCAAATTACGGATGAGACTTTAGACATTGTTAAATCATTTGTGGATTTGCAAAATGAGTTCATGCCGTCTGGATGAAGACTTCTGCCCGCTTGGATGAAGACTTCTGCTGGCTTCGATGATTACTTCTGCCTGCTTGGATGAGAACTTCGCCACCTGGATGAGGATGGATGTCCGGTCTTCAAAAACTGTAAGTGGATCGTCGGGGTTTAGTGTTAGGTTTTTTTAAGGGTTTATTGGGTGGGTTTTATTTTTAGCTTAGGGTTTTGGGCAATGTAAAAGAGCTAAATGCCCTTTTAAGGGCAATGCCCATCCAAATGCCCATTTCAGGGCAATGGGGAGCTTAGGTTTATTTAGATAGGATTTTATTTGGGGGGTTTGGTTGTGTGGGTGGTGGGTTTTACTGTTGGGGGATTGTTTGTATTTTTTTTACAGGTAAAAGAGCTGATTTCTTTGGGGCAATGCACTACAAAAGGCCCTTTTAAAAGCCATTGGTAGTTTAGTGTAGGCTAGGATTTTTTTATTTTGGGGGGGCTTTTTTATTTTGATAGGGCTATTAGATTAGGAGTAATTCATTTTTATTTTTGATAATTTATTTTTTTATTTTGTGTAATTTAGTGTTTGTTTGTTTTTGTACTTTAGAAAAATGTATTTTGTTAATTTAATTTATTTAATTTTATTGTAATGTTAGTTGTTAGTAAAAGGCAGGTTAGGTTTTATTTTACAGGTAAATTTGTATTTATTTTAACTAGGTAGTCAGTAAATAGTTAATAACTATTTACTAACTAGTCTACCTAGTTAAAATAAATACAAACTTAGCTATGAAATAAAAATAAAACCTAAGATAGATACAATGTAACTATTAGTTATATTGTACCTCGCTTAGGTTTTTTTACAGGTAAGTATGTATTGAGTTTTAAATAGGAATTAGTTAGTTATTAATAGTAAGTTTTATTTAGAATTATTTTAATTATATTAAAGTTAGGGGGTGTAAAGGTTACATTAGGGTTAGGTTTGGACTTAGGGTTACATTAGGGTTTAATATATTTATTTAGTGTTAGTGATGTGGGAGGCCAGAGGTTTAAGGGTTAATAACTTTAGTATAGTGGTGGCGGCAACATTGGGGGCAGCAAATTAGGGGTTAATAAATTTATGTAGGTGGCAGCGACATTGGGGGCGGCAGATTAGGGGTTAATAAGTGTAATGTAGGAGTCGGCGATGTCGGGGGCGGCAGATTAGGGGTGTTTAGACTCAGTGTTTATGTTAGGGTGTTAGGTTTAAACATACATTTTTTTTTCCCCATAGACATCAATGGGGCTGCGTTACGGAGCTTTACGCTCCGCGATTGCAGGTGTTAGGCTTTTTTTTTTGCCGGCTCTCCCCATTGATGTCTATGGGGAAATCGTGCACGAGCACGTCAAAACACTGCTTGTATTTGGGTGCGGTATGGAGCTCAACGCAACCATATCGCCCGCACAAGCCGTTTTTTTGCAAACCTGTAATAGCAGCACTATTAAAGGTGAGCGGTGGAAATAACTTGCAAGTTATTAGCAAGTCACCCATAACGCAAAACTCATAATCTGGCTGTAAAAGATTGATAGCCAGGGGATATGATCCAACTGAAGTAGAGAAAAACAAATTAGAAATCAGCACTATGGCAATAGAAAAATGGTTGTAAGTACTGCTTACCGCTCATTTAGTGACAGCATTGTATTCACTACAGAATACACAAATCAATTTTCACAGATAGTTAAAGCTCTTAAAAGAAATTTGCCAATACTTGCAGGTGATAATGTGTTACAAAGTCATGTTGATAAATGCAAGTTTGTTCCAAAAAAAACATTGACTTCGGCATCTAGATTGGCTCAGAGTATGGTTCCAAATACAATGACCACCAGGGGTAATCATTGGTTAAGAAGGAAAGGGAGTTTTAAATGTGGAGCAAGAACTTGCTTAACATGTAACATGATGGATGCAACTAACACGTTAAGATCATCTGTTGATGAAGTGACTTATGATATTGGATTCAATGCAATATTTGTCATGTCCAGTACGTCGGTAAGACGACAAGTGAAGTCAATGTGAGGATAAGAGAACATGTAAATGATGTTAAGAATTACTGTAAAGATTCAACAGTGGCCAGACATTTTAACCTCACTCACTTTACTAGTATTGTTGATTTCTCTGTAAAAAATATTGATGTGGCAAAAACTCCCCCTAGGGGTGGAAACAAATATAAGATACTTGATAAAAAGGAACTGTATTGATATACAGACTTAAGACTAGAGTTCCCATTTGTTTAAATCTTGAGTGGTATATTAGTTACTTTGTCTGAATGCTTCCTTAAAGGGACAGTCTAGTATAAATTAAACTTTCATTATTCAGATAACACTTTTAATTTTTTAAATATTTTATTTAAATCCTTTTCAGAATACAATTTCATTCAACAAAAATACTTTAAAATAGATACAAATATTATGAGAAGTTTTTAGAAATACATAATAAATCAGGTAATTTAAGCTGTACATTCTCGGCATATTTGATTCTTAACACATAACAGAAAAAAAAACAGCGAAGAATTATACTTTACGTATTCTGGATTAGGATTCTTTTCTAATTTTCCTCCTCCTCCCTCCATTCCCCCCCCCTCTGATCCTTCACCCTAACCCTCTAATATCTTAGAAGAGAGAAAAAAAAAAAAAAGAAGAAGGGAATTATTTGATTATTACTACCACATGCCAAGAGTAACCAGTTCTGAATTCCTGAAGGGATAGATCAAGAAGTCAACTTCACTGGATGGTAAATCTTTAATGAACAGTGACCATTTCAAGAATAATTTTCTGATCTCTCGATCATTATTTGGGTCTGTATCTATTTGTTCCAGTATATATTGCTTTTTTAGATAGTTTTTAGTTTCTGTTATCTAGGGATTGTTGTCTGTTTCCATTTACTAAAAATAAGGTGTCTTGCTGCCAAGATAGTCATGTTAATAATTTTCTTATTGTTTTCTTCATTTAGATGAAACAGAAAAACTATTATTTTTAATGATAATATTATTCGAAAAGGAGCTATTATTTTATTCAGCCAAAATTGAATCTTTAACCAAAAATTCCTGACTTTTGGGCAGGCCCATAACATGTGCTGGAGGTCTGCCATCGGAAATGAGCATTTTGGGCAATAATTAAAACCACTACTCCCACATCTATATCCTTTTTCAGGAGTAAAGTAGGTCATGTATAACAATTTCAGATGAGATTCCCTCCAAGAAGCGGAGAGAGTGGCACGAGCAGTTTCTTGTATTGATAGTTGGAGCAGTGGAGGATCTAAAGGTTGTTTGATCAGTGCACTCCACTTGTTCTGAGTTGCCTCAACATTTTTTGCTCCCTTTACTGATACCAACAAGTGGTATCCAAATGCAATTGACATGCGTCCCAGTTTGGCAACAGCAAGCCAGTTTCCAAGACAATCCAGGGACCAGTTCCATCCATATTTGTGAATGAGTTTTAAAGCATAGTGTCTTGCCTGAAGATAAGCAAAAAAAATTTTGTATGGTATATTGAATTCTAATCTCAAGGTTTCAAATGATTTGACACATCTTCTTTCAAAATCAAGAATCTGATATATATTGCTGAGGCCTATTATTTTCCATTTCCTGAATATTCCTTCCTGTATTCCATCTCCAAACTGAGGGTTACCCAGAAATGGAATATACCGGGAAACATGATGCTCTACCTCCAATATAGCACAAATCTTTTTCCATGCCAGAATAGGATTATAAATAGATTTTAACTTCTTGATTTGATTCGGAATCTGATTGGGGTCATTGTGTATCAATGCTGTTAAGTTTAGAGGATAGGTTATGTTTTTTTCCAGATCATTATCTGTTACATAATTCTTTAAATGTACCCAGTCAATAACTGTGCGAGCTAGGAAAGCTTGATTGTATGCTCGTATATCTGGGAGCGCAAGACCCCCATATTTCAGTGGGAGAGATAATTTTTGAAGGGAGACCCTGGGTTTTCTATTCTGCCATATAAATGATCTAAGAGTAGAATTGAGAAGATCAATATCTTTCCGCTTGATAAAAAGAGGGATATTCTGTATCATGTATAAAAGTTTGGGTAAGAGCATCATTTTATAGGCAGCTATTCGTCCTGATAAAGATAATGGAAAATTTTGCCAGTTTTTAAGGGATTCTTTGATTTTATTTATTATTGGAGTGAAATTAAGCGAATACCAAGTATCTAGATTATGAGAAATGTTAATTCCCAAATAGCGGAAAGAATTGTGAGCTATGTGAAAAGGGATTTTTACCAATGAATCTTTTGTCTGAGTAATCCAGAATAATTCGGATTTTGTATTATTGACCTGATACCCTGAGAAGGACCCAAATTGTTGTACTATATTTAAAAGTTTAGGTATATTTAATCTTGTATTAGTCATATAGATGAGAACATCGTCCGCATATAAAGCAATTTTAGACTCTTTCCTGCCTACCCTTATCCCATCAATTTGATGTCTTATATAAATGGCAAGAGGCTCTATGGCAAGATCGAAGAGGAGGGGGGAGAGAGGACACCCCTGTCTGGTACCACGTTGTAGTTCTATGTCCTGTGACATATTTCCATTCACCATTATCTTTGTAGTAGCATTTTGATAAAGATTATTAACAAACTTAGTAAAGTTTTCTTTCAGTCCAAAGTTATTTAAGGTGTGAATGAGATGATCATGATGGACTGAGTCAAAGGCTTTTTGGGCATCTATTGATATTATTGCCTTGTCAGGGGCGTCCTCTCCTCCCCCCTCCCCCCGAGGTCCTAGCTCTCTGAAATAGTCAATAAGAAGGAAGAGTTCACGTATTTTTGAAGCAGAATTTCTGTTCTGTATAAACCCGGCTTGGTCTGTGTGGATAATAGGAGGCAATATACTTTGAAGTCTGTGTGCTAATATTGAAGTTAAGATTTTATAGTCGGTATTAAGTAATGCGATGGGTCTATATGATTCCTCTTTTGTTGGGTCCTTCCCTGGTTTCAATATCAGGGTAGTATAAGACTCGGAGAAACCACGAGTTGGGTCCTCTCCTTCTATGTATAAAGAATTGAATAGAGTGGTTAAATATGGTGTGATGGTGATATTTAAAGCTTGATAAAATTCTTTTGGTAATGCATCTGGGCCAGGGGCTTTATTGTGAGGCAATTTTAAAATTGCTTTAGATACTTCTATTTCAGTAATTGGGGCATATAAGTCCTGTAGGTTCTCGGGATGTAATGTGGGAAAAGTAATTTCATTCCAAAATTCATCACGTGCCTGTATATTGGACTTTCTAAAAGAATATAATTCAGAGTAATATTTAGCGAATAATTGTAGAAGTTCTTCAGTCGTGCTGACTATCTGAGCTCCCGTATTTATGTAATCTATCGATTGAGGTCCCTTTTTGATTTTAAGAAGTTTTGCTAATAGTTTTCCCGTTTTATTCCCGAATCGGTATAATTTTGACTGGATCCTAGCTTCGTTCTGGGTTGTTTTGTAGAGCAAGAAGGAGTCTCTATTTTGTAAAGCCGAGGTATATTTAGCCCAGCTCTGTGGAGAATTTAAAATTAGGTGGAGATTGTATGCATTAGAAACTGCTCGTGCCAAGTCCCCCTCTCTTTGCTTGAGTTTTTTAGTTCTATTTACGTTATATGCTATAACCTCTCCTCTTAGTACTGCCTTAGCCGTCTCCCAGAATAGTAGAGGACGTGAGATGTAGTCACGGTTCAAAAAAGCATAATCTTTAAATTTAGCTTCTAGCCAATTTTTAAATTTGAGGTCTGCGGCAAGAAATGTTGGAAAAAAGAATCGTCTATTTGTTTGCCCACGATTATATGGTTGAAGATCTAAACAAATTGGAGCATGATCAGAGATAACTATGGGGAGTATTTGAGCCCGCACCTGTGACTTACATAACCTCTCATCCAGTAGGAGGAGATCTATCCTTGAGAGAGACTTATGCGCTTTTGAGAGGCATGTGTACTCACAAGAATTAGGATTTTGGAGTCTCCATATATCACAGACTTTTAAATTTAGCATTATTCTAGAAAAAAGTTTTGATTCTAATTTATCTCTTTTAGTTTTTTTCAGCGCACGGTCCTGTCTTAGCCTATCCAACGGATATTTAGGGGTCATGTTAAAGTCTCCGCCCATTATCAGGTATCCCTCAGCACACGTCATGAGCCTAGCTTGTAATACTTCCCAAAAGGGTAGATTAAAAACATTTGGGGCATAAATGTTACAGAATGTATATAGCGTGTTATCAATTTTAATTTTTAAAATTATGAATCTCCCTTCAGAATCATTTTCTGTTTGTATTACCTGATACTTAATATTTTTGCTTACTAAGATAGCGACCCCCCCTTCCTCCTGATACTTGGAGAGAAAAAAACCTCTTGGACCCATGTGGATTTGAGCTTGAGAACCTCTTCGGTTTTCAAATGTGTTTCTTGCAAAAATGCAATGGAGGTATTAATTCTCTTCAAGTAGGTTAATATGGTTTTCCTTTTAATAGGGGACGTGAGGCCGCCTATGTTCCATGAAGTGACCTTAACTCTACTAGGCATGTTCATTATTTGTTAAAAAAAAAAAAAAAAAGAAAAGGGGTGATTAGAGGGAGGGAGGGGTCGTGTTTGAGGGAGCTGGAACCTTCTAGTCTCTCTTTACCCTTCTTGGAAGGATCCATACTTATGTTTAAACAATAATTAAATTCATTGTGGCATCTCTATAAGTTATGATCTATTGATCTGTGGCAAATTTTTCAGCGTAAAATTTTCCAGCTTCAGCTGGAGTATCGAAAACAATTGATTGGTTTTCTACATATACCTTAAGTTTAGCAGGGTACAAGATGTTAGCCCTTATTCCCTGTTGAATAAACTTTGTGCACATTGGGGTAATTTCCCGTCTTTTATTAACTGTTTCCATCGAGTAATCCTGAAAGAACAGGATTTTAACTTCCGCTAGGAATACGGGCTGACATTTATGATAAGATTGTAAGAATGTGAGCTTATCTTGGTAGTTTAAGAATTTGACAATGATTGGCCTGGGTCTAGCATTTTTAGAAAGATGAGCAGGGCCAATTCTATGTACTCTTTCAATAAATGTTTTAGGAAAGTTCTCTGTAATCTTTAAGAGTGTGGGATTGTTACCGTAAGTAATTTAAATAGGTCTTCATATTGTCTGTCCTCAGGGACACCTATTATTCTGAGGTTGTTCCTACGTGCCCGATTCTCTAGGTCTTCAATTTTATTTTGTAATTTTAAGAGGGTATTACTTGAGGTTTCAGTTTTGACATTGTATTCTATCATATTATCCTCAAGGTCAGATATCCTTTGTTCTGCCTCTGTAAGCCTACTTGCAAATTGTCTAACTTCTGATGTTAGATGTGTTATGTCTGATTTGATTTCAGTTCTTAACATTTCAAATTTAGGTGAGAGGGCTTCCGATATTCTGAGGACTAAGGACTGGATATCTATAGATTCAGGTAGTGTTTGAGTGTTGCTTATATGTGATAGTGACTCAGCGGAGGGGTCTACATTAGCCTTGTTCCGTTTGTCTCGTGATTTGGCCGCCATTGGGGGAGGTGTATTTTTAGAGTGGGGATGTAAAAACTTATCCATGTGATTGTGTTTCTAATACAGTGCAGAATATGGCAGTGAGTGAGGAAAAAAAAAAAAAAAGTTCCCTTTTCTTCCCTTTTTCTTTCTTTTTTGTGGGGGATAGGGAGGGAAGGTGTGGTGTGTGGGAGTGTGTGGGGTGTGAAACGTCTGCAATCAGGTGAAGGTGATTTGGTGTATGGGCGGGAAGGAAAGAAGAAAACAGTATGGAATAAGAATCAGTATCTGCAATTACCGCTGTTGTATATTCTTTATCCTTACTTTGAAACCTATACCTCTTTAACTAAATTAAACCTTAATGACCCTTTCAAGAGTGAGAGATAACCAAAAGCCACTGTCTATAATAAAAATTGGTATATTCAAAATGTATTGCTTTCCAGCATTGTTTATATAAATAAACAGGGCTATTATTTCAACAATCTATGATTATTTACAACATTAATAGTTTCAGAATTAAGACTGAAACTATTTTCTTGAAAACCTGTCTCTTTATCCTAAAGAGCTACAAAATACAGTCCTGGAAATTATAACTTCAATTAGTGTCAAGGTTTACACTAGCGTGTGAAAAAAGGAATCAAGGGGAGAAATATTTACAAAATTGATGCTTTTGATAGTAGGGCTGAAACCACCTTATTTGAAGAAACTTTCCCTTTGCCCTTGCAAAAATACAAAATACAATCCTGGAAATTGTTATTCTAACAGTATCAGGGTTTGCGTTAATATGAGAGTTTGGTTCTAAAAGGTTTAGCTTTGTGACTTCTACCTCTTACTTCCCCTCCTAGTAACTTATATTTTATTCATGCAGGCAGGTACACAACTCTTTGCCCCGTTACACTAGAACAATAGTGTGTTAAAGAAAAAAAAACACAATTTATACAACTAGATGTATCTTGCCTTTATAGTTAACCCTGGTTGTACTGGAGATCTTTTATGTTAGCTATACTGTGGGAGATAAGACATGAGTTTGTACTCAAGAGATACAACAAAATATAAAACAATGTGTGGTAGATAATTATAGGTATGTGATTGTTTCTTTCATATTTCATACATTCCTACTGTATTTACCAGACTTAGAGTTAGTTTAAAAAAAATACTTTTAAACTTATACTACTATAAGCAGTGTAAGAAATAAAGAAAAAAAAAAAAAAAAAAAAAAACGTCCATTTTTATATAGAGATATTGTGCACATCAGATATTTGTCCATATATTGGTAGGTCAAAGGGTCCAATAGATTTAGGCAACAGTAAGAAAAATAGCAGCAGGTTAGTTAGCTACTTTACCAGTTTCATCTCTAAGCTATGGATAGATGGTGATGGAATCAGTATCTTCCTCATAAGCTGTCCCCCCTGCGCAGCACCGGTGGAGGGGGGAACGTCCCTCAGGCAATGAGACACCAGTAATGATCTCCCTGGTGTTGTATCTGAGGTTCTCTGTGATATATGTTGTGGGGAGCGACCATCAGGCAGAGCAAGGCCCAAGCAGGGAGCAACAGTCCTTACCCCTCTCGCAGCATCGGTGGGAGGGGTCACCGGAAGGACAGCAAGTACAGCCTGCCAGGCACTAAGAATCGATAGGCTCTCCCCCTCTCAGAAAAGCAGGCTGAGGGGGCCGGGGTGGAGACAAAGCCCTCCAGGGAACACACAGCCCGGGCTTCACCTGAAGACAATGAGGAAGGAGGAACCGGGAAACGGCAAGGTCGAGTCAGAGACACTATCAGGTAAGAGCGCCCGGTCCCGCAGAGTTTCAGCAGCCTCCGCCCGCTTCGATTCAGGTCCTCTGCATCCGCCTGTAGGAAATCCCAGAGAACGGCTCAGTCTGTGCAAAAGGGCAGAGCCTGGTAGCTAGGAGCAGGGTGTCTCTCGGCAGCAGTAAGAACAAGCAGGTAGTGAGGCAGCTTATTATAATACATTTAAATGTACACAGGCACTTTTGATCCTTTCAAGTGTTTGTTTGTCACACTGATTAGTTACTTTAGAAGAGGTACGTAGTGCCACGAAGGAGCTTCCATTTGCTGCAACGTGCAGCTGTAGTGCAATGTCTTGGCACTAGCAGAGTTCCAGTAGCGGTATGTTTCACGCTAGACAAGCCGCCCAGGGTTAGTGGTTTAGGCGGGAGTAACTCGCCAAGAGCTTGTAGGGTGGATAGATCAGCACAGGTGCATCGTGTGTCCTCACACCTGGGCTCCTCCCCCGGAACTCAACACTTTTAATTTTAATCAACTTTCCAATTTACTTTTATCAACAAATTTGCTTTTTTCTCTTGATATTCTTAGTTTAAACTAAACATAGGTAGGCTCATATGCTAATTTCTAAGCTTTTATCACATGCTTTTTAAATATCTTTTCAACACAAAGAGACAGAAAATACACGTGGGCCATATAGATAACACTGTGTTCAGGCACAGGGGGTTATTTAAGATTTAGCACAAAACAATGCTAAATTTAAGAGAATAGATAATAAACAGTCACAGTCATGTGATCAGGGGGCTGGAAGAAGGTTCCCAGATACAAGGTAATCACAGAGGTAAAAAGTATATTAATATAACTGTGTTGGTTATGCAAAACTGGGGAATGGGTAATAAAGGGATTATCTATCTTTTAAAACAATAACAATTATATGGTAGACTGTCCCTTTAAAGTACTAAGCCTATCTATACATATGTTCCTTTGTTTCGCTGATTTCTAAGTAAGCGCACTCAGATGCATATAATCAGGTTATGTCTGTATAATAGAAATTGAGCGATTGTTTAAGAGACATCTAAGGGAGCTTACTCTGATGTATATAATCAGGTCATGTTTGTATAATAGAGTTCTGAGATGTAGCACAATAATAAATTCCTATTGAGATATCTAGATATCATGTGCTGGTTATCAAAATCATTTTCACAAATATACTATGAGTTTTTAGAATTTTCATTAAACCCATGATGGCATTATTCTACTAGTGCACTAGTTCTTATACTAGTGTAATGATGTATGATAAACATGCAGATGTGGTTTAGCAATGCCTGCATAATGTGAGTTAGAAGACAGCAACATATGAGAGAATACTGCAATCTGGTCTAACCTTGTTAGTTTAGTAACAATGTGTTGAAATGTAGAATACAGATGATTGTTATCTTAATGTTCTCTGTATCATCATTAGCCTGTTGAACGTATAATGATATCTAACTTTTCATAACACTTAATGATATATTTAATTTATTAATTTTTTCAGATGCTTTGTGTTTTATTAGTTGTATAATGCAATCAAAGTATGTGTGTACGTACAATTTTCTCCTTGACCTGCTATTCTGTATATTGTGAACTGGATGTTAACCGTGGCATATACTATTATATATATTTTTAACGTTTTATGTTGTAATTTGACTTAAATAGTTAATATTTGATCACATATTGCCAGCATAAAACAGGGTCATAGGTGTACTATCCTCAGTCTATGAGGAAGTGCCACTAGAGGGCGCGAAACGCGTCAGATGATTTGTCTGTGTTTGTACTTTTACCGCTTTGTTGAATAAACGTTTCTTCTTTTATCCACACTGCTGTGCTGCTGGAATTTTTTAAAATAGCACAATAACCCTTTAACCATACTGGTGTGTGGGTGAATGAGAGCATGATATGCTACATAAAGTTTGGGTAGGCTTGACAGAGTGATGCAGACATTAGGATAAGAGCTGGGGTGACTAGTGCACTGTTTTTCATAATCCCTGAAACTAGATTTTACATTCCCCATACTGTCCTAGATTACAAGTGGAGCTAAAAAAATATTAGTGCTAACGCTGTTTAAGTTAAATCAATATCACTCTTACTCTTGCAATCTATATTACAAGTTGAAAGGAAAATGGTAGCGCCCATACTAAAACCTCGGGTGTACTAAAACCTGGAGGTCGAATCACTAACAGACTTCTATTGTCTTTTGCTCAAGTTTTAATCCAAATGCTCACTAACTGAAGGTGCGTTAAGAAACAGAATTAGTTTTGTTCTTCACTCAATATACAATATTTTTATTTAATATATATTTATATATATAAAATATATATATATATATATATATATATAGTGTTAACAGTAGTTTAAACTGATATGGTATATAACAAGGTGTTAGTTTGGGAACTGTTCAAAGGTGTTTATATGTTTGTATGTATTTGTGTGTATGTATATATGTGTATGTATGTGTATGCATGTAGATAAGTACATACACATACTGATATATACATGCACACACATATATACAGTCAGACACCTTGTCATAAATCATATCCCTTTAAAACAAATTTTTAATGAAAAACACATTTTAATTGTAATATGTATATATGTGTATTAAATACTTTTGCCTAGATTATGAGTCTTGCGTTATGAGGGGTGCGTTGTTAACTTGCAGTTTTTTCTCACCACTCACTTTCCTACAGCGCTGGTATTACGGGTTTTTATCAACCCGGCGTTAACAGGCAAGAAGTGAGCGTAGGGCAAAATTGTGCTCCATACTGCACTCCAATTCCAGCGCTACTTAAGTGAGCGGTGAGCTGGTTATACGTGCTCGTGCACGATTTCCCCATACACATCAATAGGGAGAGCCGGATGAGAAAAAGTCTAACACCTGCAAAAAAACAGCGTAAAGCTCAGTAACGCAGCCGCATTGATTTCTATGGGGAAACACATTTTATGTTTACACCTAGCACCCTAACATGAACCCGAGTTTAAACACCCCTAATCTTACACTTATTAACCCCTAATCTGCTGCCCCCAACATCGCTGACACCTACATTATACTTATTAACCCCTAATCTGCCGCTCGGACATCGCCGCCACCTACATTATACTTATTAACCCCTAATCTGCTGCCCCCAACATCGCCGACACCTACATTATATTTATTAACTCCTAATCTGCTACCCCTAACATCGCCGACACCTACATTATATTTATTAACCCCTAATCTGCCATCCCCAACGTCGCCGCCACTATACCAAAGTTATTAACCCCTAAACCTAAGTCTAACCCTAACACCCCCTTACTTAAATATAATTTAAATAAATCTAAATAAAATTACTATCATTAACTAAATTATTCCTATTTAAAACTAAATACTTACCTGTAAAATAAACCCTAAGCTAGCTACAATATAACTAATAGTTACATTGTAGCTAGCTTAGGGTTTATTTTTATTTTACAGGCAAGTTTGTATTTATTTTAACTAGGTAGAATAGTTACTAAATAGTTATTAACTATTTAATAACTACCTAGCTAAAGTAAATACAAATTTAGCTGTAAAATAAAACCTAACCTAAGTTACACTAACACCTAACACTACACTACAATTAAATAACTTACCTAAATTAAATACAATTAAATACAATTAGCTAAATTACAAAAAAAATTGAATTAAACGGTATCTTACAGCGCTCAAAATATCCCAATCTTGCTTTTTGATAATGGGGTACCTAGCTGCCCCTGGGATTGAATATGTATTAGTGATGAAATATCAGAAAGCGCCTAACTAGAGGCTATTGGGAAGTGGGTTTAGAAGATTCTATAAGCTAATTTAATTTAATACATTATTTTAATTTTAATTTTATTTTATGTATTAAATTTGTCAAACTCTTATATCGCTTATATATTCATCTTTATACAACCTTGTGTTATATTTTACCAAGAATATCTACACTTGATAGAGAAGCTTATAGAATCTTCTAAACCCACTTCCCAATAGCCTCTAGTTAGGCGCTTTCTGATATTTCATCACTAAAATTACAAAAAAAACACACTAAATTACAGAAAATAAAAAAACAAATTACAAGATATTTAAAATAATTACACCTAATCTAAGAGCCCTATCAAAATAACCCCCCCCCCCAAAAAAAAAAAACCCTAGCCTAAACTAAACTATCAATAGCCCTTAAAAGGGCCTTTTGCGGGGCATTGCCCCAAAGAATTCAGCTCTTTTACCTTTAAAAAAATACACACAACCCCCCCAACAGTAAAACGCACCACCCACACAACCAACCCCCCAAATAACACCCTAACTAAAAAAAAACTAAGCCCCCCATTGTCCTGAAAAGGGCATTTGGATGGGCATTGCCCTTAAAGGGACATTTAGCTCTATTGCTGCCCAAAGCCCTAACCTAAAAATAAAACCCACCCAATACACCCTTAAAAACACTAACCCAGAAGATTCACTTACTGGGAGAAGTCTTCATCCAAGCGGCAAGATGTCCTCAACGAAGCCGGCAGAAGTGGTCCTCCAGTCGGGCAGAAGTGGTCCTCCAGACGGGCAGAAGTGGTCCTCCAGACGGGCAGAAGTCTTCACCAGACGGCATCTTCTATCTTCATCCTTCCGACGTGGAGCGGCTCCATCTTCAAGACATCCTCTTCAATCGACGTCTTTTTCGGAATGAAGGTACCTAAATATATTAGCCCTTTAAACCTAAGTCTAACCCTAACCCTAACACCCCCTAACTTAAATATCATTTAAATAAATCTAAATAAAATGAATATCATTAACTAAATTATTCCTATTTAAAACTAAATACTTACCTATAAAATAAACCCTAAGCTAGCTACAATATAACTAATAGTTACATTGTAGCTAGTTTAGGGTTTATTTTTATTTTACAGGCAAGTTTGTATTCATTTTAACTAGGTAGAATAGTTACTAAATAGTTATTAACTATTTAATAACTTCCTAGCTAAAATAAATACAAATTTACCTGTAAAATAAAACCTAACCTAAGTTACACTAACACCTCTTCTTCGGAATGAAGGTACCTTTAAGTGACATCATTCAAGATGGCGTCCCTTAGATTCCGATTGGCTGATAGAATTCTATCAGCCAATCGTAATTAAGGTTGAAAAAATCCTATTGGCTGATGCTGATCCTATTGGCTGATATTGGAACAGCCAATAGAATGCAAGCTCAATTCTATTGGCTGATTTCATCAGCCAATAGGATTTTTCAACCTTAATTCCGATTGGCTGATAGAATTCTATCAGCCAATCAGAATCTAAGGGACGCCATCTTGAATGATGTCACTTAAAGGTACCTTCATTCCGAAGAAGAGGTGTTAGTGTAACTTAGGTTAGGTTTTATTTTACAGGTAAATTTGTATTTATTTTAGCTAGGAAGTTATTAAATTGTTAATAACTATTTAGTAACTATTCTACCTAGTTAAAATGAATACAAACTTGCCTGTAAAATAAAAATAAACCCTAAACTAGCTACAATGTAACTATTAGTTATATTGTAGCTAGCTTAGGGTTTATTTTATAGGTAAGTATTTAGTTTTAAATAGGAATAATTTAGTTAATGATATTCATTTTATTTAGATTTATTTAAATGATATTTAAGTTAGGGGGTGTTAGGGTTAGGGTTAGACTTAGGTTTAAAGGGCTAATATATTTAGAATAGTGGCGGCGATGTTGGGGTCAGATTAGGGGTTAATAAGTATAATGTAGGTGGCGGCGATGTTAGGGGCGGCAGATTAGGGGTTAATAATATTTAACTAGTGTTCCCAAGGCGGGAGTGCAGCGGTTTAGGGGTTAATATGTTTATTATAGTGGCGGCGATGTCCAGAGCGGCAGATTAGGGGTTAAACATTTTATTTTAGTGTTTGCGATGCGTGAGGGCCTTGGTTTAGGGGTTAATAGGTAGTTTATGAGTGTTAGTGTACTTTTTAGCACTTTAGTTATGAGTTTTATGCTACAACTTTGTTGCGTGAAACTCATAACTACTGACTTTAAAATGCGTTACGAATCTTGGCGGTAGAGGCTGTACCGCTCACTTTTTGGCCTCCCAGGACAAACTCATAATACCGGCGCTATGGAAGTCCCATAGAAAAAAGCCTTTACGAAATTTACGTAAGTTGGTTTGCGGTAAGGCCAAAAAAGTGTGCGGTACAACTATACCTGCAAGACTCGTAATAGCAGCGGGCGTAAAAAAGCAGCGTTAGGACCTGTTAACGATGCTTTTTTACCTTAACGCACAACTCAAAATCTAGCCGTTTATTTTAATATGTTTCACATGTGGTTATACTTTTAGTTTAGATAACTTTTTTAGCTTTGTTATGTAACTCATCACTATGTTTAGCATGGCACTGTCCATTGAAAGTATAAAGTGTGCTAAAAACATTGTCAGCCATGCTAACATTCTCTGGTAATTCTTTTTTTTTACCTTGGACTTGTAGTATCAGATTGTGAACTAATGGCAGCACTATTGTTAGAGCATGCCCACAATATTGATAGTGCACCCTGCACTATCAGTAGAGTTCCACTTGTAATCTAGACCACTATTAGTTATAAAAAAAATATATGTTTGTGAACAGCCTAGCCCCAAATCTTAAAATGCATATTATTGATGTTTCATTTGGGAACATAATTAATTTTGGTCTGACTTTTGTGAATTTAAACTTTATTATAATTATTCCTTTTTTTCAAATGAAAAATAAAGATACACAGTTTCACATTTTTATGAATATGTTTCTGTATAGCACTACAGTAAGAAGTAACAACAATATATCCTTAAATGGATACTAACCCCATATTTTTTCTTTCATCATTCAGATAGAGCATGCAATTTTACGCAACTTTCTGATTTACTCCTATTATCATTTTTTCTTTGTTCTCTTGCTATCTTTATTTGAAAAAGCAGGAATTTAAAGGGACAGGAAACCCACATTTTTTCTTTCATGATTTAGAAAGAGAATGCAATTTTAAACATCTTTCTAATTTACTTCTATTATCTCATTTGTTTTATTCTCTTGATATTCTTTGCTTGAAAGCATATCTAGATATGCTTAGTAGCTGCTTATTGGTTGCTGCACATAGAAGCCTCGTGTGATTGGCTCACCCATGTGCATTGCTTTTTCTTCAACTAAGGATATCTACAAAAATGAAGCAAAATAAATAATAGAAGTAAATTATAATGTTGTTTAAATTTGTATTCTCTATCTGAATCATTAAATCAAGATTTTGGGTTTAGTGGCCCTTTAAGCTTAGGAGCCAGCCTATTTTTGGTTCAGCACCATGGATAGCGTTTGCTGATTGGTGGCTACATTTAGCCACCAATCAAAAAAGTACTACCCAGCGCTTAGAAAGTTGCTTAACATCGCATGCTCTATCTGAATCATAAAAGAAAAAAATTGGGTTTAGCTCCTGTCATAATTTATGCAATAATCTAGGCAACATCAGCAACACATAGGGTTGTCCCCATATCTGGAAACTTTTAGAATGAGATTATTTTGAGTTTAAACGGTCAAAATTTAAATGTACAGAAACATTTTTGCAATATCGTTCCATTAGCAAAAATGCTTCTAGTAAATGTTTTTTTTTTTGTTTTTTTTAAATTCTTTTATTAAACCAGTTCACAAGACATAAGAGAGAAAATGACATACATTTCATGTCCATAAAACAGATGAAAAATTAAGATATGTTAATACAGAAACAATAAGTACATACATAAACCAACAAAATATCTTCCAAGAATTAATCTCAATTCGAAAGGTTACCCTGATCTCAAAGTTTCCAACACAAGTACAGGGCAATTCCTGTATATATTATCCCAATATCTTTTGGTACTATCATGCCTGTGAATCATACAATTTTTTCTGTTATCCCCCCAGAAACATAAAACAGACAACAAACAAACAAAAAAAAGCAAAAAAAAAAAAAAAAGAAACAACATAACCATAAATAATAAATAAATCACTCCATCCCTCTATAACATTACTCGCTTTAACACAGTCTTCAAATTATTATGTTACTGATGAAGCTGGTATCTAGGAAAGAGTAAACAGCCCAGTTTTGGCAGCTGATAGAAATGGTTTGGTGTTGAATAATGGAGATAATAACTGTTTTTGAATCACCAATGTTTGAATGTTTGAGCTCTGATCAATGGTAACCATTTATCCAAAAATTCCTGAGTCTTATTATCATTTAATAAATTAATATTCTGAATCTCAAACGTAATATGTTGTAGAAGGGTACTTATAAAACTAGTAAAACTAGGTGGAGAAGTATCCTTCCACTTCTTCAATATCATGTATCGCATTATCATTATCATTGTACAATAGGTATGGTAGTAGTTCGGTGTAATAATTGCCAAATCCGTCAGAAAAAAATACATCTACCAAATTAATTAATCTTGAAATGATCCGAAAAAGTTTGTTGTACCAAAAATTAAATTTGAACCATAATTGTGATATTTTTGGACATTTCCAGAATATATGTAGAATATCTGCTTTATCTAAATGGCATTTAGAACAGTAAAAATCATTATTTGGAAAGAATTTTGCCAATTTAGAGGGAGAGAAATAGACATTATGAATCAGTTTGACATGTGATTCTTTCCAACTAAAGGGGATTGTAAGTGTTTGCATTAACATAAAACTGTGTCTAATATTAATAGAGTCTACTGCTGGAAAATGCAATACCCAGAAAGCTTGAATTTTATTTAAATATAACTGACTCTGTTTAGAAAGCAAAATATCATACAATAACGATATAGAACATTTGCCTACAGAAAATTTCCTAATGGATAGATTGGTCTCGGACCATCGACACAGTAGCTCAATTTTCCAACTTTTAGAATTAATAAAATGACGTATCTGAAAATATGCGAACAAAAGTCATTCCTAGATATTTGAAACCTGTGAATAAGGTTATTAAAGGATAGTAAATGTCTGGTAGAAGAGAACAATTGATGCAGCTATTTCAACCCCTTTTGGGACCATAATTTAAAAACCGCTTGTTGGATTTCTAGTATAAATTCTGGATTCCCACATATTGGAAGAAGGGAAGAGCATTTAAAATCTATTCCCAGATTGAAGCAAATCTTCTGCCATGCAATGATAACATTCTTAAAAGTTATTAAATTTGTTAGAATATTAGGGAGATTCCCTATTGAACAATGCAAAATCGCCTTACATAGATATTGACGGCAGATAAGAGCCATAGGCCCAGCAAGTCTGCCCGACCTTACCTAACAGTATAAACTTATCTAGTTCGTAGGATAGCCTTATGCTTGTCCCATGCATTTTTAAAGTCCCCCACAGTGTTTGCTGCTACTACCTCTTGAGGAAGTTTATTCCATAAAGGAAATGGAGAGAAAATGGTGAGATTATTTCTGTTTCAAGTTCATTAGAGGTGAATTTATTAAGATTCGTTAGCCAGTCCATGGCAGTCCTGGCTAACATTACAAAATTGTACAGTTTAATATTTGGAAACGCCAGCCCAGCATTCTCATTTTTTTTAGTAAGTTTTGCTATTGATATGCAGGCTTTTTGCTTTTTCCATAAAAATTGTGAACAAATTGAGTAGAATTTATCTGCTGTTTAAAAATAAAAAGTGGTAAATTCTGTAACAAATACAGAATTTGTGGAAATATAATTGTTTTAATCAAGGTGAATCTGGCTGACAAAGAATTGGGAAGATCCATCCAGTTTTTAAGATCTGAGATAGATTTATTAAAAACCTGCAGAAAATTAATCTCATACCAAAATTTTGGATTCTTATGAAGTTGTATCCCCAAATATTTTATGTAATCTTTTGTTTTAAAAGGATGATGTAAATAGCTATCTGGCTTCTTCATGATCCACATCAATTCGCTTTTTTCCAGATTGATCCTATAGCCTGAAATCGAGCTGAAGATAGGGATCATGTCTTATAATAAAGGTATAGATATTTTTGAGTTTTCCAAGACAACCAGTAAATCGTCAGCATACAATAATATTTTAATCTTCTCAGTACCAAATTTCAGCCCTATCAATTCAGACTGAAGCCATATAGCGAGGGATTCTATAGATATATTAAACAATAACGGGGAAAGGGGACATCCTTGACGAGTCCCACGACCTAATAAAATTCTAGCTGAGGGGTAACCATTAATAATTAGATAGGAATAAGGATTTGTATATAGTTTCCGAATAAAACCTACAAAATGACCAATGAATCCAAACTGAGATAAAGAATCTAGCAGGTGAATCCAAGAAATGGAGTCAAAAGCTTTCTCTGCGTCTAATGACAGCAGAGCCAGATCTGTGTCAAACATCTTCTTTTTATTAGATTTTTTAGGTAATTGTTGAGGGATTGTATTCCAAAAATAATCCAAAATGACTTCCACTTTACGCAAGTTTAAAGACATATTCCTTCCCTGTATGAAATCCGTTTGATCAGGATGTATTATTTTATACAGAAATTTGTTTAACCTGTTCGCTAAGATAGCCGTGAGGATTTTATAATCTGCATTTAAAACAGAAGTCAGCCTATAGGAAGCTGGCTCTTCAGCATCCTTGCCTTTTTTATGAATAAGAGTAATATTAGCTGCGGAAAAGTAGCTTGATATTGGCATATTAGTAATATAATACGAATTAAAGAGTTTCGTAAGTGTATACTTAATATCTTCTACTAAAATTTTATAAAACTCTGACGGGAGCCAATCTGGTCCCGCCGCCTTATTCAGTTTAGATTCACCAATAGCCTCACATATCTCATCTACTGAGAATGGTTTATTGATCAATTCAAGATCATTTTCTGAAACCTTGGGAGGTGAAATTTTGGACCAGAAGTTTGTTCTATTAGATAGATCTTTTATCAACTTTTTTATATAAATTTTGATAAAATTTAAAAAATGCCTCCCTGATATTTTCGTTATCAGTACAGGGAGTGCAGAATTATTAGGCAAGTTGTATTTTTGAGGATTAATTTTATTATTGAACAACAACCATGTTCTCAATGAACCCAAAAAACTCATTAATATCAAAGCTGAATATTTTTGGAAGTAGTTTTTAGTTTGTTTTTAGTTTTAGCTATTTTAGGGGGATATCTGTGTGTGCAGGTGACTATTACTGTTCATAATTATTAGGCAACTTAACAAAAAACAAATATATACCCATTTCAATTATTTATTTTTACCAGTGAAACCAATATAACATCTCAACATTCACAAATATACATTTCTGACATTCAAAAACAAAACAAAAACAAATCAGTGACCAATATAGCCACCTTTCTTTGCAAGGACACTCAAAAGCCTGCCATCCATGGATTCTGTCAGTGTTTTGATCTGTTCACCATCAACATTGCGTGCAGCAGCAACCACAGCCTCCCAGACACTGTTCAGAGAGGTGTACTGTTTTCCCTCCTTGTAAATCTCACATTTGATGATGGACCTCAGGTTCTCAATGGGGTTCAGATCAGGTGAACAAGGAGGCCATGTCATTAGATTTTCTTCTTTTATACCCTTTCTTGCCAGCCACGCTGTGGAGTACTTGGACGCGTGTGATGGAGCATTGTCCTGCATGAAAATCATGTTTTTCTTGAAGGATGCAGACTTCTTCCTGTACCACTGCTTGAAGAAGGTGTCTTCCAGAAACTGGCAGTAGGACTGGGAGTTGAGCTTGACTCCATCCTCAACCCGAAAAGGCCCCACAAGCTCATCTTTGATGATACCAGCCCAAACCAGTACTCCACCTCCACCTTGCTGGCGTCTGAGTCGGACTGGAGCTCTCTGCCCTTTACCAATCCAGCCACGGGCCCATCCATCTGGCCCATCAAGACTCACTCTCATTTCATCAGTCCATTAAACCTTAGAAAAATCAGTCTTGAGATATTTCTTGGCCCAGTCTTGACGTTTCAGCTTGTGTGTCTTGTTCAGTGGTGGTCGTCTTTCAGCCTTTCTTACCTTGGCCATGTCTCTGAGTATTGCACACCTTGTGCTTTTGGGCACTCCAGTGATGTTGCAGCTCTGAAATATGGCCAAACTGGTGGCAAGTGGCATCTTGGCAGCTGCACGCTTGACTTTTCTCAGTTCATGGGCAGTTATTTTGCGCCTTGGTTTTTCCACACGCTTCTTGCGACCCTGTTGACTATTTTGAATGAAACGCTTGATTGTTCGATGATCACGCTTCAGAAGCTTTGCAATTTTAAGAGTGCTGCATCCCTCTGCAAGATATCTCACTATTTTTGACTTTTCTGAGCCTGTCAAGTCCTTCTTTTGACCCATTTTGCCAAAGGAAAGGAAGTTGCCTAATAATTATGCACACCTGATATAGGGTGTTGATGTCATTAGACCACACCCCTTCTCATTACAGAGATGCACATCACCTAATATGCTTAATTGGTAGTAGGCTTTCGAGCCTATACAGCTTGGAGTAAGACAACATGCATAAAGAGGATGATGTGGTCAAAATACTCATTTGCCTAATAATTCTGCACTCCTTGTATATCTATAACCCCCTTCCTTAGTTGCTGCTATATAGTTTTTACTCTTCCTATTCTTAGTTATTTTTGCTAAATATTTAGCTGAATAACCAATATACCCCTTATATTGATTGTTGATTTTCTTATTTTCCTCTAAACACTTTTGCTTTAAAAATAACTCCCTTTCGGTTCTAGCGTGGCAGTATTTATCCCAGTTAAACTTAGAGTTCTCCGATCTATATCGTAAAAATGCATTCCTGAGCTGATTAGATAGCTGTAGTTCCCTAGCTTGCTGTTTTCTTTTCCAATTACACATATATGCTTTTATCTTTCCCCTCAAAACCACTTTTGCCGTTTCCCAATATACTTCAATTTTATCATAATACCCTTTGTTATGATGAAAATCTTTCCATTGACTGGACAACCAAGTATTACATTTAGTATTCTCTAACATAAAACGTGGAAATGTGAAAAAATTATTTACATGCTTTTCAGCTTTTATCAATTGAAATTTGATGGAAATTTTTGCTTGATCCGAGATCAATATATCATGAATTTTGGGTTCGGAATCTAATAAAATGAGCTGGTCTGAAACAAGAATATAATCAATTCTGGAGAATGAACGATGGGTCTTGGACACACATATATATGCATAGCTTTCTGGGTTTTTAATTCTCCAGATATCATTAAGTTTTAAGGCTGTACAAATTTTTATAAAATACTGGACAATTTTTCATTCTTAACCTTCTCTTTAGTTGAGGATCTGTCTAACTTAGGACAAGCCTCATCCCATGCAGTCTGGATGAGAGATTAGAAATTCTATTTTGATATATTAGAATTGTATTCTTGAGTTTAGCTTGGCTAAAATTTTAGAGTTAGGACCAGTCTTTTGTGGGACACCTTGTAAGTGGTGACTGGCTGAGCAGAATATGGCCATATTGTGTGACTAAGATCCCATCTTTATTTAAAAAAATTTAAAAAATTATGATATATTAAGAAGGCAATTTTTGCAGCATTAAGGAAAAAATGGAAAAAAGTTAAAATATGTGAAATAATTTGTGGTCTCATGTGTCTTGTGGTGCGCCAATACCTGCTCTTATTATTATATACAGCACTCCACAATATGTGCATTTAAAAACATATGCTTTTATTAGATGTGCTTAACCATTATTTCTTACTAACTTAGGACATAGTGTCATGTTGAAATCGCCACATAACATAAAACAAGAACTCCTAACTTACCCTTACCGAGCGAATAGCCTATGTTGGCTGACCTTTGGTCACTCAGGTAACAAAAAAGTACAAATTTTATTAACCCTATTTTCTATAAGGGGGAACCTTGGTTCCTTAAAAAATGATTTAAATAGCGGCCAGCAATTCCTGCGCTTCTTGGACATTATTTAATATGTTAATGTTTCCCTTAACATCCACCCATAGTTTGGCTGGATATAACATTCTAACTTTTCAGCCTTTTTCGGTGAATTGAGAAAATACAGGGACTAACTTTTCCTTTTTTTTTTGAGTTTCTTTAGAGAAATCTTGGAACATCAGTATTTTATGATTATTTATAGTTAATGTACCAAGTTCCCTATAGAGTTTAAACATTTATATCTTGTCTTGATAATTCAGGACTCTAAATATGAGTGTTCTGCTAAACCCTGTATCCTCCGGTTTAGATCTAATAGTACCCACCCTATGAGCTCTCTCTATTTTTAATAGAAGATTTTCCTCAGGTATACCAAGAGCTTGTGGTAGTATTAGTGAGGTAAATTTGATTAAGTCTGAGTAATTTGTATTTTCTGGAAGGCCTACAATACGTACATTGTTACGTCGAGACCTATCCTCAAGGTCTTCGAGTCTAGTATTGATCGACTGAATATATCTTCTAGGGCTGCAACTAACGTTTCATAATCAATTAATCGGCCGATTATTTTTTCGATTAATCGACTAATCGGATAAAAAAAAGAATCAATTAATTGTTTCCTATATTTTAAATAAAATCCACATATTAAGTGTTACAAATATAAACTTCAGACTAAAACTTTACATTAACACAACTGTTTGTCCAATGTTTAAGCAGCAGAGCAGAATTTCAAAAACTGTTTGAAAAGAGGTAGAACTAGAAAGAGTTAGACTATCACTTTTAATAACATTCTGTTATTCACTCTTTCAGAAACTTTTCATTGAAATGCAAAAATCTCAACATGTCCACATGCTTCTGGCTAAGGCTGGTTCTCTGCAGCTGTATTTCCTGCAGCAGAGAAGAGGCACTCAGATGGTGTTGAGGTGCTTGAGATGCATAAGTAGGGTTTTGTTAATTTCATCAAAGTGGGATATTTATCTTTGTTAGCTCTTCACCAATGCAAAGTGTTTTCCACCTTGGTAAGGGGCCTCACAATAAAGAAAACCTTGACTTCATTCTAACATAAAAAAATATCTTGAATATCTATATGCAATGGTAAATAACCAGCTATAAGTTTAGGGGAAAATATCTAGTCCGCTCTAAAAAATACAGATATATAGTTAAAAAGGTTGAATCTGGTACATATCACAATTTATTAAAAATATAAAAAACAAATCAAAGGCGCTAAGGACTATATATCAGTAACAGGACAAAGCCTTACACATTTATTTATAAAGTACATATAATCAGCAATAGCAAGCAATACACTAACAATTGTGCAAACAGATAATAGTGCACATCAATTGAAATAACTCCCATCAATCTAGGAGCTAGGTGTAAATAACAAGCTTGGCACTATATTATATAAGCATAGTTTCAAATCACCTGATTTAATATAAACAATCCAAATGATGACTATTATATCTGGGTTGCACATAAGCCAGGGGTAGTTTTAAACTTATACAGTCCTGAAAAAGTGAAAAGTAGACGTCCTTTAGGCTAAGGACATAACCATAAAACACAATACCATGTGCAGGAGTTCATTGGAGTGAAGCAGCTGGTGTTGTGCACAGACCAACTAATTGCAAACCAACCAATCGATTATGAGATTCGTTGACAACTATTTTCATAATCGATTATTATCGATTATGACGATTAGTTGTTGCAGCTCTAATATCTTCCCTGTTCCTGGATTCAATTATTCTGGGTACTAACCTGATCCTCCAGTTCTGAAATTCTGCTCTCTGCTTCTGTCACCCTTATCGCAAATTGCCTAATTTATTTTGATAATATGGATACTTCAGAGGTGATAGAACCCATCTCTTTCTTAATTGCATCCAATTGGGGAGTGAACAAAGCAGAGAGCTGAAACATAAGGTGGGAGGAATCAGTTATCTGAGGCTGAATTTCAGAGGAGAATTCAATACTAAGATCGGCACTCTTGGGTTTCCTATCCTTACCTTTAGCCGGCATTACAGGTGAATGTGTTTTCACCAGTGACATAAATTTATCCATACGCTTATACTTGTGTGGTAGCTTCTGAGTATCAGCTACCAGTTAAAATAAATTAGAGGCTTAATCAGCCGTGACCACACAAAATTGTGTACAAATGTAAAAAATAAAAGTGGGAGAATAAAAAAAAAAAAAAAAAGAGTGTAGTAGTGATTTAGTGCTTTAAGAGCCCTAGCTAGATTTGCAACCTAGGAATCAACAGTTATAGATTAATAACCTTCCTCTCCTACTATTTATCCGCAAAAAGACCAGAATAATCCCCTGGGATCCACTACCTTCAGAATGTTATAAGCATTATATATATATATATATATATATATATATATATATATATATATATATATATATATATAATTTCAATAAATCTTAGGGTGAATTCCTTTACAATAAAGGGACCCCAGACCCCTATGCAATTTACATGGTTTTTCTTAAGAAGATGTGCAGATAGTCATATAATTACCTTAACCCACAAAGTTTCAAATTTCTATACAGCTCAAGTTGTCATATCTGTAGTTTATACAAACAGTAATAGCTATTTAGAAAGATAAACCAACATGCAACATGACATTTTTCAGGGAACCATTATGACTTTTGTAATTTTTGACATTGCTCACAACTTAATTCTTCACAGCTTGCATCATAATATGCCCCATTCAGGGTATAACCGAAGATTTATACAGAATTCTGCAGGATACAATTTTTACTCCCAAACTCTATTTGCGCTGTATTTCAGACTTTTATGTCTGCTGACTACTATTTCCTTGTAAGATTACTATTCAACATATACAAAGATGTACCCAATACATGAGATTTCTCAATAGACGCTGTATTTGTTTCTAAAAAAAATAGAGATTCCAAATCCGTGGGAGTGATCTGTAATCAATTGTTCCCAACTGACCGGAGGGGATATCTCTTTAAGGGGAATCCTCATATATATGTCTAGTCCCTTAGCCAGGATTCAGCTTATATTCCAAAGCTCTTTTTACCTTGTAGTTGAAGCTTTTAAATCTGCTCACTGCCACTTCTTTATAAAATTACCGCTCAACATATACCAAGATGTACCCATTAAAGAAATCTCCAACTATAGCTATGTGCAGATATAGAGAACAAATATTCCATCTACCATACAGGTATAAGATTGACCACATCAAATCCAACGATATGACTCTTTTAGCCGGATTTACCCAGATATATCATAGCCAATCAGAAAAATTTCAGTTAATACTCCAAAGCAGCTCTGTTCCAAAATTTTTAGGTCAGCTCATAGCCAATCTCTTATGATGTTACTGCTCAGCATATACCAAGATGTACCCAAAACAGAGATTCCTAGCAAGTGCTATGTATGTAGATAGCAGACAGATACTGCAGATATCATGACGATTATGAATTATTTACAATTAACAATGGAGGTAACTCTTTTAGCAGGAGCCACATATACAGTATATATATCTATATATATAGATATATATATCATAATAAATCAGCCGATATCCGATTTTTACTCCAGCTACTCACTGCAGCTTTATTATGGGGTTAATACCCAAGATATACCAAGATGTACCCAATACTGAGATTTACAGCAGAGAATATGTATATATATATATATATATATATATATATATATATATATATATATATATACAGAAAGCAAAATACTCCAGGTATGGTTAGGCAGTACTGAATTGCTCTCAGCTTAATTTATGTGGGACAGATTTCAGCCATTATATTAGTTAACCTAATTATAATTCACCAAGAGGAGAGGGGGGGACTAGGCCTTAGGTACCGTATTCCTGCAACCATGGGGACAGCATGTTACTTCTGTAAGGGCCCTGGGTTGAGCTTTAGAGAAATAAATGGCCGATCAGGGGGCACCCTTTAGTTGTAGTCATAAGGCTCACATTCAAAGCAGTCTTCAACTCTTGTTCCCTGAGCCCATCGTCGGCTTTGACTTATTCTCCCAGTATACACAGACAAACCAGCTCTTACCGTCCTCTGCCCCTCTAGGTATACAACAGTTTCTTCACCCCTCTCCTCTCCCCTACCTCTTTGCTCTGGCGTGCGCCACTACGCCTGGAAAGGCCTTCAGTCGACGTCCTCCAGTGAGCTACCATTAGCTACGTGCCTCCAGATGTCTCCCTGTGCCACAAGGCAGTCAGTTAGGGGAATGCTGGTATCCGTGCAGTATCCTCCCTGCACATGCAAGCAGCAACACCTGCTACTTGCTCCACCCCAAACGGAAGTCCGCTTCTAGTAAATGTTATTGCTGTTCTTTTCTCAGAGAGTAAGTGGTGGCTTGCCTAACACAAATTAAGTCTTTACTAATACAATGCACACCACCACCAGCATTCTGAGCAGACATGATGTTTGGATCCTGATCCTCTCTCAGTGTGAAAATAGACATTCAAAATTATGTTGAGATCTCACAAAAAGTAATATAATTACCTTCTAACAAAAATCACTATGGGTCACATGTATTATAGGACAGACAGACAGACAGACAGACAAGGTTCCCAACCTGGAAATGTATGCGCCCCTCTTTGTGGTGAGTGGGCAATGAACACTGTACAAGTATTTGCTTGTGCATGTAGCCCCCTGTTCTCACATGACCAATCGTGCAAGAGTTGGCCTGTCAATTACCCTGAGCAAGCGAGTTTGAGGAGAATTTTCTATGCAACTGTGAGGGTTTAGGGTGAGTGGAACTCAAGTGCAGGAACAGATACGCTGAACAACTGAAGTCTTTTGACATAGATTTACTGAATGAGTAGTAAACAGAACAGTTGGTAGTTCAAATTCTAGAACACAAAACAGCAAGTCTTTAAATCGGGGGTATCAAACTCAATGTATCTGGGGGCCACTTGCCATGTGTCCTGAACTCATGGGGCCCACTTGAACTAAGTAAGTGTTAGATATACTAGGAACTGGAAGTGACATTTACACAAGTAGTAGTGCATGGCGGGAGTTGTAGCCCACAACAGACATACACAGTTGTCTATATTTATCTTGTGAGTGCCAAGGGAAGTGATCATTCTGGAACTATATAACAATGACAAAAGTAACATTTATCCAAGCAGTGCATGGTGGGAGTCTACACTGGACTCTTTTGAGTGCCTATATAGAACATCAACTAGTTACACCTCTAAGGTTTACCTTAAACAAGGGAGGGCCACATGAAACTATCTTGGGGGCCCGATATGGCCCAAGGGCCTGTACTTTGAGACCACTGCTTTAAATAGGCCAAAAGGCTGAACACAAGAGTCTTGTTCAATTTCAAGGAACCCAGGTAAGTCTAGTGCATCTGAATACACTTGCTGGAGCAGATTACCCAGTGGGTACTGTTGGTGAGTCTGCCTCAGAATAATAGGTAGATGCAGGAGACTCAACAGGCACAGGGTACCTAGCATGTGCTGTAGGTGAAGCTGTCATGGGATACCAAGTATTTGTAGTAGGCACAGCAGGAACAAGGAAAGCTGTCACTGATTTAGCAGACACAGGAGACTCCGCAGGCACAGGATACCCAGCGAGTACTGTTGGCGAGGTTGTCATGGGATACGAGGTAGGTAGTGATACAGCAGGTTTGATGAAAGCTGTTACTAGTATAAGATACAGGAGACTCAGCAGGCACAGGATACGCAGCAGCTACTAGTGGTGAGACTGTCATGGGATACCAGGTAGGTACAGCAGGTTTTAGGAAAGCAGTCACTGGTATAGCAGACACAAGAGACTCAGCAGACACAGGATACCCAGCGGGAACTGTTAGTGAGGCTCTCACAGAATACCAGGTAGGTACAGCAGGTTTGAGGAAAGCTGTTGCTGGTATAGCAGACACATGAGACTCAGCAGGCACAGGATACCCAGCGGGTACTGTTGATGAGGTTGTCACAGGATACCAGGTAGGTTCAGCAGGAACAAGGCAAGCATACACAGGTACAAGACAAGTATACTTATATACAGCGTCTGGAACAAGGTGTGCATATGACGGAACTCAGTGACTAACTCTCTGCATCAGGAACAAGGAGAGCATACACATGTACAAGGAAAGTATGCTTCTGCTTCAGGAACAAGGATTGTTCTCAATAACTCACCCCAGAGTGACCTTTTATAAGAACTCCCACACCTATACCCTCCAGGTGGGAGTTCGGGTAATTGGGACATGGCCCCTTTAAATCTAGGCAGCATGCGGCCGCACACACCTGGAGAGAAGCAGCAGCTGCCTCTAGAGTTGAGCCCCGGCTTTCCTTCACACCGGACGCCAAGACTGGGGAAACAAATTTCGGCTTCAATCATATGGAACGCTAAGACCGGGAGCGGCGCTCCCTAAGGTAAGTGCCTGACAGCAACCTGCGGTAAGTAGGCTCACAGTATCTGTAATCACCAGCTGCAGTGATCCCAGCAATCCTGTATATTGTGGGATTCTTACAGTTTGGGAGTTTGTCCCTGCTGTTACTCATAAACACCCTTGGAATGCCCTAATCCTCCCCACCTTAGCCCTGCCCATATTTAAAAAAAATGTGACATATGTCAATGGAAAAAGTGTGTCTGCCCACACTCCTCCTCTCAAAGAAGCGACCTGATCCACACCCATATTCAAACAGATGGTACAGTCCAAGTTCACATTAATGGTAGCCTGGTCAAAACCACTGTTCATTTAGGGTTAGGCTCTTTGGTTTTGGTTTCATATCTAGATTCTAACAATAATATGACATGGAGTAAGAATGAATATTATTTTCATCTGAATGTTATTAAACCTCAATATATTGTTTGTATCACTTTTACTTGGAAATTCTAGTATATGAACTGCAGTTCCATATGGAGAAAAGTTCAAAATATGCAGTGACGTCAAGGAAATCGCTTTGCCGTACTGCAATATTTTCTATTATTTATGAAGAAACCGCAATTAAACATGATGTTGTTTTCTGCATGAACTAGTTAAAGGGATATGAAACCCAAATGTTTAATGATTCAGATAGAGCATACAGTTTTAAGCAACTTTCTAATTTACTCCTATTATAAATGTTTCCACCAATCCGCAAGCACTACCCAGGTGCTGAACGAAAAATAGCTTACATTCCTGCTTTTTCAAATAAAGATACAAAGACAATGAAGAACAAATGATAATAGGAGTAAATTGTAAAGTAGCTTAAAATTGCATGCTCTATCTAAATCTCATTGGGTTTCATATCCCTTTAAAAAAAATCCCAATTGAAATGAGTAAGAAATGCATGTTGTGCAAACTGATACCTCTTGCACAAGCGTGATCTGAAAATCTCCCACATCTCTGTTGGTGGAGATGGACACACCTTCACAAGTCTTACAGGGAAGCTGTACTCACCATATAAATGTCAGTTAAAAAAAAACTAAGTAGAAGGCAAAATAGAACAAGAACCCTTTAACCATACTGGGACCCGATGCGATATAAATCGTTGCCCGCAAAATCCGGCGACGCCAATATTTGCACGGGTTTGGTATCCTATATACGGCGTAACTTAGAAGTTACGCGCGTATAATTCTGCCTTCGCCCGTCGTTTTTTGGCACATAGACTGACATACAAAACACGCACAGTTTGGTATCCAATATACGGCGTAAGGACTTACGCGCGCAGATTTCAGAAAATCTACTCCATTCTCATCTCGCCACAAATTTCAGCCGCAGGAACCCTTGCACTGACTTAGAAACCAACGTAACTCTCTGAAAGCCTAACAAGTGCATGCTTAACAACATACATATCAGCAGCTTGATCACAAATAGTTAACCTCTTCAAAGCATTTATTATTCCTGCCCCTGCAAGTTTGTCAAACCAATCACAAAGGGGTCATCATGGGGCACAAGGGGTGCATCATGGGGCACAAGGGGTGCATCATGGGGCACAATGGGTCATCATGGGGCACAAGGGGGTCATCATGGGGCACAAGGGGTTCATCATGGGGCACAAGGGGTGCATCATGGGGCACAAGGGGTGCATCATGGGGCACAAGGGGTCATCATGGGGCACAAGGGGTGCTGGAAGCGCTACAATCCCCTGTTGTTCTGTCTACACATGCTGATTCTATAGTTGCTGCTGAGGTCCATGGTGATGGTGCTGCCCCTGCTGCAGCTGGTCATCGAATTACATACTGCGGATTTCCACTGCATGTAAGTGAAACTACTACATCCCACCCCCTTCCCTTAACCACCTTAATTACTGAAAATATATAATTAGTTCAATTCATGTTTTGGTCACTATGATTTATTGACTATCATTTCGAGGAATGAAAATGGATGTTTATACCTTATGTTCACACCTTCTGTAAAAACATTATTATTTAGATATATATACCCATGCGCAGGGATAGGCAAGGTGTCCTTCACTAAAAGTCTTTTCCTTAGAAAATGTCCGCCACAGCCTTGGCTCGTGCCTATCCCTGCACATGGGTCAATTTCTATTGGATGTGAGAAACCTTGATTTACATCTTAAAAGGGAATATCACTATATGTACCCTTCATACACAACTATGTGATGTGGTTTAGAGAACATGAATATGTCATAAACATGATGATATTACCTTTTCTTGGCCATTTCCACACAGGCCTTATTATATTTTTCAAAAATATTAGTGTACTAAAACACCCCTCACATGGATGTGGATGACAATTATATGGTAAATAACAGAGGACAAGATTTAGGATGAAATATAACAATATTTTTTTTTTTTTAGGCTTCTTAGATGAGGGGGCTGAGGGGCCTGGAGTGGGTCTCCTGCCTCTCCTGGGTTGTGTGGATTCAGAGGATTCTGCAGGAGTGCTGGCCACAGATGAGAGGCTGGAGGCAATGTCCTGCTGGTGTGTGAAATGCTCCACCAACACACCCAACAGTTGGTTTTGTTCCCGCCATCTGTTGTCACTCTGCATCTGCATGTCTGAAATAACTCTCAGCATCTGAGATTGGTTCTGGACGATACCACTTATAGATGCTGCCATGTCCCGTTGCAGCTCAATGGAACACTGTAGTAAAGTCTGTTGGCTCCTGTAAAACCTGCGTTGGTCTCTCTGCATTCTCTCGCAGGTTGATGTGAGCCTCTCACAGGTTGATGTTTGCCTCCTCTGGAGGGCAATGTATTCGTCGCCCATGGCGGAAGTCAGAGGATCTAAAGGCACACACAGAAGAGAACAATGGCGCTAACACTCTTTGGCAATGTTAATAATATTTCTTAACTAACTCACTTTACTTATTTAAAAATACCACATTAAACATATTTCATAAACATATAAAACTGGTACGTACAAAGATAAAAGAGAAAAGAGGACAATATTATTATCTCCTTTTGTTAGAAACGGAATGACCCAAATATACAAACATATACAAAGATAAAAAATATATTTTACCACCTCCGGATGGAATCAACTATATCCCACTTGAGACCTCTGCTGCTTATTTGCCAAATGTATCCTTCATACCACTTGCAGTAGGGCAGGAACTTTCACTCTAAAAGAAAAAAGCGCAAACAAGACTCAAGTGCAATAAAACACACAGTGGCACCAGCGCTCTAAAATTCACACTTACAATGTTTATTAAAAATCAAAGCACTTAGAAACAATCAACAGCAAACGGCTTCCGTCATAAAGATTCCTGGTACTCAGCTGCTCCAAGAACACTCTCCCTTCTGTGTATAGTCTGTTCCACACGTCTGCCGGAACTTTGGTAGTAGGGAAAAACTTGTTGCTCAAACTACGGAAGCCCTGTATAACCAAACAAGGCAAGCGTATTCCTCCTAGAACACTTGAGACTACGGATCCTCTAAACAGTCACAAGTCCTCAATGATTACCCCTATCATTGAGGACTTGTGACTGTTTAGAGGATCCGTAGTCTCAAGTGTTCTAGGAGGAATACGCTTGCCTTGTTTGGTTATACAGGGCTTCCATAGTTTGAGCAACAAGTTTTTCCCTACTACCAAAGTTCCGGCAGACATGTGGAACAGACTATACACAGAAGGGAGAGTGTTCTTGGAGCAGCTGAGTACCAGGAATCTTTATGACGGAAGCCGTTTGCTGTTGATTGTTTCTAAGTGCTTTGATTTTTAATAAACATTGTAAGTGTGAATTTTAGAGCGCTGGTGCCACTGTGTGTTTTATTGCACTTGAGTCTTGTTTGCGCTTTTTTCTTTTAGAGTGAGAGGATCTAAAGGCTCTTCCCCAGCAGGGATTCTAGGCTCAGGTTCACCTCTAGCTGCTGTTTCAACTTGAACATCCTCAGCTGCTGGTGCTGCCTGAGGGATCACAGCTGGTGCTGCTTGCGGGATCACAGCTGGTGCTGCCTGAGGGATCACAGCTGGTGCTGCCTGAGGGATCACAGCTGGTGCTGCTTGCGGGATCACAGCTGGTGCTGCCTGAGGGATCACAGCTGGTGCTGCCTGAGGGATCACAGCTGGTGCTGCTTGCGGGATCACAGCTGGTGCTGCCTGAGGGATCACAGCTGGTGCTGCCTGAGAGATCACAGCTGGTGCTGCCTGAGGGATCACAGCTGGTGCTGCCTGAGGGATCACAGCTGGTGCTGCCTGAGGGATGATGACAGCGGTGCTGCCTGAGGAATGCTGACAGCTCTATGCTCCTCCTCAGATGCTGGAGCTCTTCCAAGGGAAGGAGATGGTGGAGATCTCCGGATGGACTGGTAGTCCCATTGCCGACTGGTGTGCACCCACTCAGCCTGGTGGTATAATCCCTGACTGGCCTGATACTGGTGGGGGGGGGGGGTAAAGACATCTACCCTTCGGGACTGACTTGGCTCCCCCTCCAAGCCAAAGGAATAGTCCTCCGGCCAGGGATCCTGCCAGGTATTGTCTTGCAATGCTGGTGGCATGAGATCTGGATTGTCAACAGAGGCACTCCAACCCAGCTCATGCCTGGGAGCATACTCTTGCTGGACTCTCTGGACCGGTGGTTGAGGTGGAGATATTGTTTGTGGCAGTGGTGGAGGTGGATGCATGGGTGTTTGCACCCTGGTGACTGGAGGTTCTGTGGAGGAGTCAAATGATGAGAGGGATTAGTACAGTCAGATATATATCCATGTGGGCATACAATGTACATGCTAGGGCCTATACACATTCTCATGTCAAACTCTATAACATGCATGTGCACATTGAGATTTGTGATATGAGGGTTTTTAATATGCAAAGTATACATGTATGTGTTTCATACAATAGTTCTGTGTACATGTCAGTGATGGAGAAAATGTGTTCTTTAAGTGACACTATGGTTGTGATGACTATAGTGTCCATTTACTGAAAACTCTACATGTGGCTTATGGCCTGTGTTACTCTGAGACATGTTAGTATTTCACTATTCCACCTCATATCATGAATTTCAATGTGTTAAGTAGCATTAAATGGACATTAAACCCATTTTTATTCTTTCATGAATCAGCTAGAGCATGCAATTTTAAACAACTTTGTAATTTACTTCAATTACCTAATTTGCTTCATTCTCTTGATATTCTTAGCTGAAAAGCATATCTAGATAGGCTCAGAAGCTGCTGATTGGTGGCTGCACATCAGTGCCTCGTGTGATTGCCTCACCCATGTGCATTGATATTTAACAAACAAAGAATAACAAAATAATGAAGCAAATTAGATAATAGAAGTAAATTGGGATGTTGTTTAAAAATGTATTCTCTATCCGAATAATGAAATAAAAAGATTTGGTTTAATGTCCCTTTAATGTGAAATCTAATTGTAGATGTTTTTGTTAGTAGGCCAAATACCATGCTCCTCATTGTGTACATGAATGTGTGACATTATAGGATGTTATATCTCAAATACTTATAATACTGGTGTGTGGGATGTTACTCACCAGCATGCTGTGCTGATGTTGCAATCCCTGAGTCACGAGCCCCTGGAAGTCCACGGACTGCTGTGATGCTCAGGGACCTACGAATGAGCTCCTGCCACTCGTTATATTCTGCCTCCTGGTGAGGCCCACCTCCTGTTGCCCTCTGGGACATTGCTTCTTGGCCCATCTTCTCCTTGACTCTCCTCTTACAATCATTCCACCTTTTCTTTAGGCCATCCACAGTCCTCCTCTGCTGGGACACACCATTAACTGCCTCCTCCACCTTCATCCAGGCATCTTTACGCCTACGGGCAACTCCTTTGCCCTTCTCTTGGCCAAAGAGGGCGGTATGGTTCTCCAGGATGGCCTGGACTAGAGCGAGATTTTCAGCAAAGGAGAAGTTGGGGCACCTCATACGCTCCTTGTCCTGGGCCGCCTGGCTCCCTCCCTGGGATGTCCCTGGTGTGGGTTCCTCCCTATCCTCTCCCCCCTCCCCCCTTCTATCCCCATGTGCACCCTCTATCCCTCTTCTACTGAGTGTGCCTGGCCTTGGGGCAACCCCACTCCCATCCTCCCTTCTAAGTCTCCCTCTCTCATAATCTCTGAAACTAGATTTTACATTCCCCATACTGTCCTAGATTACAAGTGGAGCTAAAAAAATATTAGTGCTCACACCGTTCAAGTTAAATCAATATCACTCTTACTCTTGCAATCTATATTACAAGGTGAAAGGAAAATGGTAGCGCCCATACTAAAACCTTTGGTGTACTAAAACCTGGAGGTTGAATCACTAACAGACTTCTCTTGGCTTTTGCTCAAGTTCTAATCCAAATGCTCACTAACTGAAGGTACATTAAGAAACAGAATTAGTTTTGTTCTTCACTCAGTATACAATATTTTTATTTAAAGGGACATTAAAGACAAAATTGGAATCCACATGGATATGTTTAAATTGACATTAACACTAAATAAATGCTAAATAGAATGATGCATTCAGAGAAAAGATTAGTCTGAGAATAACATGTTGATGTATGTATATAGTTTCATTAGTTGTTTAAATATTGATAAAATAAGTGTAAGTTTTAGTGTATATAAAACAATGGGAGCTGCCATGTTGTAACTTAGGTTACCTTCTCTGCCAATTAGGGACAGTTATAAATAGGTCACTGGAGTGTGCAGCCAATGGCTGTGTGGAATATAACAGTGTTCTGCACTTCCATTTCTAACAGGAACTGAAAAGCTCTTTTATATATATGATTTATAATTTTATATTATCATCTCAAATTGTTTAATGACCCTTTAAGTTTTGAATACAAGCATTTTTTTAATACACATGTATTAGCAAAATATCTTCTAGTAAAAGCCATAGCTGTTTCAAAAGTGTATTTTAGTATGCACCGTGCACCAGCATTTTAAACACAGCACTTGTGTGTTAGTGAGCATTTGGATTAGAACTTGAGCAAAAGCCAAGAGAAGAGAGAGAGTTCCAGAGGGGAACCTCAAGAGGCGCGCTAACAGTGGGAAAATAAAACAAATGTTACAAATGTTGTAATGTTCCAAAGTTTTACCAATCGTGGCTTCAAACAAAAGATTTCTTCGATGTTCCCATACAACATAAAGTTCTTGGTAAAGGCTGGAATCCTTCAGTGGGACAGAAAAGGCAGCTCCTCATAGACCCAGTGTGTGGGACGAACTGAGAGAATGAAAAGAACAAAAAGAGGGCACCTCATAGTGTAATATGTTCCATGTGTAAGTTGATAGACAGGGAGATATATATGCTCACCAGATATATAGGCACCATACTATGACCTGTGCAGGCTAGCAGGCTAGCACTTAACAGTGGCTAGTACACTGAAGGGAATCCCTCCAGTTCGGTCTCCCGCTGTGGTGACTCGCTGCACGGCTTTCGATATCCAGACCAAAAAGTGCAGACCAGGGATTTTTGGCAATCAGATCAAAGACAACTTCCAATAATATAAAAAACGTAAACGCTTTATTGTTACAAGGAAACGCGTTTCTCAACCAAAACCTGGTCGTTTCTTCAGGCAAAAAAAGTGGATACAAATAGATACAACAAGCAACATTATATACACTTGTAATTGGTAAAAACGGAAGTTGTCATTTGTGCAAGGACCAATAGGAATCTAACAGTTGAAATCAAAATAGAAATGAAAATCTATTAGTCTAAAACTTAATTTCACATAGTGTGTGTTGTATGTCTGTTAAAAATTTTTGGAGTTTAATTTAAGAGCAAGTTCCGACATTAGCACATTCACAAAAAAATTTCCTCAAAAATATATTTGGGATTTTAAAAGATTCACCTGTAACAGTCGATTTAAAAGTTTTTTTGTTTACAAGCAACACAACCAGCTTTTCCACATTTATAAATACCATATAGACCGAAAATTCCCTTTTTCCTGGAATTGAAATTTTTCTCTTTTGTTTGTTGATCAACATGTTTCACTCTCTTACTGGGGGACAATTTGTTTCTCAAAGTGGGTGCTCTCCTGTATACAATTTTTGGTTTATCATTGACTATGTTTTTCAGAATAGGGTCTCTCTGAATCACATGCCAATGTTTGTTCAGTGTGTGTTGTATTTTGTGACAATCAGAATTGAATTGAATTGAGTTATAAACAGAATGTCCCTATTTTCAAAAACATGAAACTGAAATGGACCCAACAGTCTGTTTCTTGTGTATTGTAGTCTTTTGAAGAATATGAGTTCTGTCTAAATTTTTGGCTCTATTCAGAGCCATATCTAAAAGAGTGGAGGGGTACCCTTTTTCTAAAAATCTATCATATAGAATTCTGCTCTGTTCCAAAAAGATTTCTAAATCTGTACAGTTTCATCTAATCCTTCTAAATTGGCTGTATGGGATGTTATGAATCTAGCCTTTGTGATGGTTACTTTTGTAATTCAGAAAGCTGTTACTATCAACATCTTTAAAAAAGGTCTTAGATGTTATAGTGTTGTTGTTTGGTCCCAAACTTAAAACTAAATCTAGATATTCAATATTTGTGGTCTGTATATTCGCTGTAAAGCTGATGCCCATATCGTTGTGATTAAGATGGTTAACGAACAATTCAGCTGATGATTTGTCTCCCTCCCATAAACAGATCAGATCATCAATGTAGCGGCCATAGAAGACCAGGTTCGCCCCAAACTCAGCCAAATATATGTATCTCTCTTCAAAGAGACCCATAAAAAGATTGGCAAAGCTAGGGGCAAACCTGGTCCCCATGGCCGTACCTTTGATTTGTAAAAAATACTGATCTTGGTATATAAAATAATTGTGTTGAAGGATATAGTAAATACCTTCTAATATAAAAGACCGTTGGTCAGTAGGTAAAAAAATATCCTGTTCTAAAAAATGTGAAACTGAGGATACTCCCAAATCGTGAGAAATATTGGAGTATAACGAACTGACATCTCATGTAATCCATAAAAGATTTCTATTCTCTATAGATATATTACTGATTTTCTGTAATAAATGTGTGGTGTCTTGAATGTATGATGGGAGAGTTATCACATATTTTTGTAGAAACTGATCGATATAGTAGGATAAATTGCCAATTCCAGCAATGATAGGACGTCCAGAAGGGTTAAATTTGTCCTTATGTACCTCTGGTAAATGGTAGTAATGCGCTATACTAGGGTTACAAACTTTAAGGAATTCTTTTTTGTTTTTATTTTAGATGCCTAAAGAAACCCCTTTCTCTATCAATTCACAATATGTTTGCAGAACAATTTTGGTAGGATCTTTGGGTAAAATTTTATAATAGTTTTTGTTGCCCAAAATTCTATTTGCTTCTCTGATGTAATCTTCAGTGTTTTGGATAATTATCTCACCACCTTTATCAGCATCACGGATGATAATGCTGTAATTAGTTTGTAAACTGAGTATGGCTTTTTGATGATTAAAAAAGCATAACTTTTTTTACGTGACTTAGATTTTAAAAATGTTTCTTTTTTTAAAAAAATATCTTTTTATTACATTTTATATCACATAACAAACAACAGAAAAAAACTAAACAAAGAAAAACAAGACACGCAGCAATCAGGTCATTATTATTACAGTTTCTTCATTAGGATAACAAAAAAAACAAAACAAAAAAAACAGGAAAAAAGGATGGATTGCAGACCCACATCTCCCTCACTCCTCCCCCCCCCCCCTCCTAACTATATAGACTGGGTAAATCACCTCTTAACATAGCTTCCTCCAAGAATAATGAACCACGAAACGGGCGCATTATCTGCAGTTGACTTTCTTTAGGCAAGGAGAAAATTAGTGGCAACCATTTGAGAAAGAAGCATTTACTTTTTTTTCTAGGTTACAAGAAGTATCATATTGCTCTAGGGTCATTTGATTTAGCAATAGATTTTTGAATTCAGCCAGTTGTGGACTTTTCTTAGAAATCCACTGCTTTAAAATTAAATTCCTACCTGTTAGAATTATAATATTTAAAAATTTATTAGCAAATATTTTACTAGAGTTGTTAAGAAAAAATATGTGAACATCATGTAGTTTAAATGAGCATTTACACAATTTTTCAAACCAAAAATTGATTTTACACCAACATTTTTTAATTTTAGGGCATTTCCAAAAGCAGTGATATATATCAGCCGCACGGAATCTGCACTTACTACAAACGCTTGTCAATCTTTTCTCCCATTTAGCTATCATCGCTGGTGTAATGTATAATTTATTCAAAATCTTCACTTGAGATTCTCTCCAGGAGATAGAGACCGTGGAAGAGTCCACCAACACAAAGCTGTCTTGAAGCATTTCCACTTGAGGAATTACACTTAAAAACTGCCACTTAAATTATCCATACCCTGATGGTCCTTTATCATTTTATACAAAGTGGATATCGCTCTTTTCCCATTTCTATAAAGTTCAATAATAGGGGATAATTTATCCCAAGCTAAAGGATTGTCTTGGTTTTTGACCAGCTCACCAAGATAATGATGTGCCTGCAGGTACGCAAAAAATTGTTTATTGGGAATATTAAATTCCCCTTTAAGATCACTAAAAGATTTGCATAGGGATTCAACGTCTTGTAGTTGAGAAATATAGACCAGGCCATTCTCTTCCCAACTTCAAAAGATTCTAGAGTCTAGGGCATAAGGGAATTCAGCGTTTCCAACAATAGGCAGAAATTTGTAAACATTGGGTATTTCTAAACTCAGGACAAAATTTAGAAACTATTTAGCATGGGAATTTTTTGGTGGTTGTAGATGTGTAACAGATTTTTGGGGTCAAAGTTAGAAAAAGTGTGAGTTTTTTCAATTTTTCCATCATATTTTTTTTTTTATAGTAAATTATAAGATATGGGGGGCGTGGCTAAGAAGCAGCCATGAACAGTCGCATCTCATGAAGCTCCTGAAGTTATTTCACTAATTTACAAGCTGTTACGGGATATAGCCCTGGTTTCACACTACAATTATAGCATCCTACTACTACTTTTTCAGCAGATTCGAGTTATACCCAGACTTACGAATAAAAAAGCTTGCAGGACCTGAATTAGCCAAGTTACGATAAAAGGCCTCCATTTTTATGCAAGCCTGCAATAATCTACCTGACGACTCAACTTGAGCAACCTTCACACTGAGCACCCAAGAAGGTCCTATAGTGCTTATACTATAATATACAGCAGGCTATATCATTCGGAGCACTAAACCAAATAACTAGTCGGGTAAGAAGACTGCCTGCAACTTCACGCTCAACCCCCCCCCGGTTTTCCGGGTATAGTGTGCCCTTCTAAATAACACCTCTAGATAAAAGGATGGAGGAGTTCCACATAAGTGTATCAGCTTTGCTGCTTGAACTAGACCGTAAAATGGATAAGGGGTTTGCAGACCTAATAGCCATCATCAAAGGGACCTATATAGAAGATGGCGCTCGACATCCACAATTATCCGAGTGTGACGTCACGGAACCAGCGGAGGACCTGCACAACATAAAACAAATTCTGCTCTATAGCTCCGAAGAGTGTGGGCAGAATCCAGGCTCTGTCTGGAAAGAAAGCACCGAAAGCAACTCAGAGGTACACCCCCTGGCTCACCAACCGGCTTCCTCTACAGTAACTCTGAACACCACAAGATTTAACACTACCCTGATCCCTGATAAGGTGCGTACTCCTGCTGAGGAGTATCCGACACTCAACCAGCCATTCACCTTCACTTCAGCTCCGGATAGGGAGCTAGCACTTACCCTAATGCTCCGGATGTCTTGGTCGGGAGTTGCGGCCGGCTTCTGGGCGGGAGGTTCGGAGTTATTCATGAACCTCATGGCCCCTAGGTTTCTGAGCAGGCTGAAGGAGATCTTGTCGTATATCCCCCAGGACACCAAGGACCTACTGGGAACTTCCCTTGGTTTCCGGCAAATATGTGGATGAGGAACAGGACTTATCTCATAGTGGAGCAGACTTAACACGATCAGGGGTGGGCTAGATGTCGAGACGCTCATTCGATAAATAACATGCCTGCATTTATGTTTATATCTTATATTACTTGTTTGCCTTGGGCTCATGCTCGGAGGACTGGGGCCATTCATGTATACTGGATTAACTGCCTCCCATACTTAGAATACAGTTATTTAGCATGTCTGCCGATATACACTACCATTGAGCCCTTAGGCTGTATGTTTACACTCCTGTACATTTTCACTAATTACGTAACTTCTCATTATGGATTACTTATAGCGACACCTACAGTCTCACTTTAATGTATGGGCTTTCTCCCTTATAGCTATTATTGCATTAGTGTGTTTATGGCTCACATTATTAGTTATTCTATCTCACATGTCTTCTATAAGCACTTAGATATGTTTGGGTTGCTGTTATTTAGATATGAATCTCCTTTACATTCCTTAAGGTCTCCGCTGCATCAGTGGACCCAGGAGTGAAGATTGTCATTAGACAAGTATATAGATCACATACGATTTTTCCTTTCTTTTTATGTAGGAACCCTATGACAATTCTAGATGCTGTTCATAAAGCAGCTTGCTACTTTTACATGCTCTTTTCACACCAGGGCTCTATACTGTATGTCTTAACTACTAATTAAGCTCTTAACGCCCAATGATATTCTAGGTATCATGCTACTGGCTAACCTAAATTAGCATACGTCCCTAATTAAGACCCATTACACAATAACACTTATTCGAGCCTACCCTGGATGAGGGGAGGACTGTGGTGCTTCTAAAGTTTAGTAGATAACATGTTATTATTGCTAAAGGTCACCCTCCATCAAGCTACTCACACCATTGCAGACTACACTTATTATTTAGTTCACGCATACTACTCTATTTTTGTCGCCATCTTCCTTGTTACTCCCCCAGCATAGGTTCTTACTCAAGTCCGCAAACTGCTATATTATGTTTCTTTCTATTTAATAAATATACATCAATAGTTACTATTCAGGTTATACAGATACCCTTAGACCCAGACTAATAGAACATACTCCATCCTAACTCTCCTATTTAATTGTGTTTCATCGACTTACTACCTTTTTCATGTCCTCTACTTCAGATAATGCATAATTCTAACAAGGGCCCAACCCCCCCTCCCCTACCCCCTTTTAACCTAAAGCAGCTCTTGCCTGCGGTCTCGTCCCGTCTTTCTGTCTGTCATTCTATGACTTATATTATCACATTTACTTTGTTTCATGTGCTAATTTCCTATTAATTTACTAGGTCCAAAAGTGACCATTTCCAAGGCCAATTTCCTCTCTCAGTGTATATAAGCTTTGTTGGGTTCAAGAGTAACCCTTTATGTCATTTGAGGAACTCATTAAAGAAAATAACATAAAATAGAGGTTCAAGAAGTCTACCTATAGTAATTCACTGTGATACTTTTGCTTTACTTAAAAATTATCTGTAAGTTATACATTTTTTCATTTATGTTTCATGGTATTTCATTTATGTTGTATTACCTCCACAACCTCAATAAAAAATTATTAAAAAAAAATAAAAAAAATTATAAGATATGATGAAAATAATGATATCTTTAGAAATTCCATTTAATGGCGAGAAAAACGGTATATAAAGTGTGGGTACAGTAAATGAGTAAGAGTAAAAAATTACAGCTAAACACAAACACCGCAAAAATGTAACAATAGCCCTGATCCCAAATGGTCAGAAAATTGAAAAGTGCTGTGGTCCTTAACCCCTTAAGGACAAGGCCATTTTTCAATTTCTTTCCCTTAAGGACCAGGGCTATTTTTACATTTCTGCAGTGTTTGTGTTTAGCTGCAATTTTCCTCTTACTCATTTACTGTACCCACACATATTATATACAGTTTTTCTCGCCATTAAATGGACTTTCTAAAGATACCATTATTTTCATCATATCTTATAATTTACCTTTAAATTTTTTTATAAAATATGATGAAAAAATGAAAAAAAACACACTTTTTCTAACTTTGACCCCCAAAATCTGTTGCACATCTACAACCTCCAAAAAACACCCATGCTTAATAGTTTCTAAATTTTGTCCTGAGTTTAGAAATACCCAATGTTTACATGTTCTTTGCTTTTTATGCAAGTTATAGGGCAATAAGTACAAGTAGCACTTTGTATTTCCAAACCATTTTTTTCCCAAAATTAGCGATAGTTACATTGGGACACTGATGTCTGTCTGGAATCCCTGAATATCCCTTGACATCTATATATTTTTTTTAGTAGACATCCCAAAGTATTGATCTAGGCCCATTTTGGTATATTTCATGCCACCATTTCACCGCCAAATGCGATCAAATAAAAAAAATCGCTCACTTTTTCACAAACTTTTTCACAAATATTAGGTTTCTCACTGAAATTTTTTACAAACAACTTGTGCAATTATGGCACAAATGGTTGTAAATGCTTCTCTGGGATCCCCTTTGTTCAGAAATAGCAGACTTATATGGCTTTGGCATTGCTTTTTGGTAATTAGAAGGCTGCTAAATGCCGCTGCGCACCACATTTGTATTAGGCCCAGCAGTGAAGGGGTTAATTAGGTAGCTTGTAGGGAGCTTGTAGGGTTAATTTTAGCTTTAGGGTAATGTAGTAGAGAACCCAAAGTATTGATCTAGGCCAATTTTGATATATTTCATGCCACCATTTCACCGCCAAATGCAAACAAATAAAAAAAAATTATAATTTTTTCACTAACTTTGGGTTTCTCACTGAAATTATTTACAAACAGCTTGTGCAATTATGGCACAAATGGTTGTACATGCTTCTCTGGGATCCCCTTTGTTCAGAAATAGCAGACATATATGGCTTTGGCATTGCTTTTTGGTAATTAGAAGGCCGCTAAATGCCGCTGCGCACCAAACTTGTATTATGCCCAGCAGTGACGGGGTTAATTAGGTAGCTTATAGGGAGATTGAAGGGTTAATTTTAGCTTTAGTGTAGAAATCAGCCTCCCACCTGACACATCCCACCCCCTGATCCCTCCCAAACAGCTCTCTTCCCTCCCCCACCCCACAATTGTCCCCGCCATCTTAAGTACTGGCAGAAAGTCTGCCAGTACTAAAATAAAAACATAATTTATGCTTACCTGATAAATTTATTTCTCTTGTAGTGTATCCAGTCCACGGATCATCCATTACTTATGGGATATTAACTCCTCCCCAACAGGAAGTGCAAGAGGATTCACCCAGCAGAGCTGCTATATAGCTCCTCCCCTAACTGCCATTACCAGTCATTCGACCGAAAACATGCAGAGAAAGGAAAACCATAGGGTACAGTGGTGACTGTAGTTTAATGGAAAAATTACCTGCCTTAAAGTGACAGGGCGGGCCGTGGACTGGATACACTACAAGAGAAATAAATTTATCAGGTAAGCATAAATTATGTTTTCTCTTGTTAAGTGTATCCAGTCCACGGATCATCCATTACTTATGGGATACCAATACCAAAGCTAAAGTACACGGATGACGGGAGGGACAGGCAGGCTCTTTATACGGAAGGAACCACTGCCTGAAGAACCTTTCTCCCAAAAACAGCCTCCGAAGAAGCAAAAGTGTCAAATTTGTAAAATTTGGAAAAAGTATGAAGAGAAGACCAAGTTGCAGCCTTGCAAATCTGTTCAACAGAAGCCTCATTCTTAAAGGCCCAAGTGGAAGCCACAGCTCTAGTAGAATGTGCTGTAATTCTTTCAGGAGGCTGCTGTCCAGCAGTCTCATAGGCTAACCGTATTATGCTACGAAGCCAAAAGGAGAGAGAGGTAGCCGAAGCTTTTTGACCTCTCCTCTGACCAGAATAAACGACAAACAGGGAAGACGTTTGTCGAAAATCCTTAGTTGCCTGTAGATAAAATTTCAGGGCACGGACTACATCTAGATTGTGTAGCAGACGTTCCTTTTTCGAAGAAGGATTAGGACACAAAGATGTAACCACAATCTCTTGATTGATATTCCTGTTAGTGACCACCTTAGGTAGGAACCCAGGTTTAGTACGCAGAACTACCTTGTCTGAATGAAAAATCAGATAAGGAGAATCACAATGTAAGGCAGATAACTCAGAGACTCTTCGAGCCGAGGAAATCGCCATTAAAAACAGAACTTTCCAAGATAACAACTTGATATCAATGGAATGAAGGGGTTCAAACGGAACCCCCTGTAAAACATTAAGAACTAAGTTCAAACTCCATGGTGGAGCAACAGTTTTAAACACAGGCTTGATCCTAGCTAAAGCCTGACAAAAAGCTTGAACGTCCGGAACTTCTGACAGACGTTTGTGTAAAAGAATGGACAGAGCTGAAATCTGTCCCTTTAAGGAACTAGCGGATAAACCCTTTTCTAAACCTTCTTGTAGAAAAGACAATATCCTCGGAATCCTAACCTTACTCCATGAGTAACTCTTGGATTCGCACCAATATAAGTATTTGCGCCATATCTTATGGTAAATCTTTCTGGTAACAGGCTTCCTAGCCTGTATTAAGGTATCAATAACTGACTCAGAAAAACCACGTTTTGATAAAATCAAGCGTTCAATTTCCAAGCAGTCAGCTTCAGAGAAATTAGATTTTGATGTTTGAAGGGACCCTGAATCAGAAGGTCCTGTTTCAGAGGTAGCGACCAAGGTGGACAGGATGACATGTCCACTAGATCTGCATACCAAGTCCTGCGTGGCCATGCAGGCGTTATTAGAATCACTGATGCTCTCTCCTGTTTGATTCTGGCAATCAATCGAGGAAGCATCGGGAAGGGTGGAAACACATAAGCCATCCCGAAGGTCCAAGGTGCTGTCAAAGCATCTATCAGAACCGCTCCCGGATCCCTGGATCTGGACCCGTAACGAGGAAGCTTGGCATTCTGTTGAGACGCCATGAGATCTATCTCTGGTTTGCCCCAACGTCGAAGTATTTGGGCAAAGACCTCCGGATGAAGTTCCCACTCCCCCGGATGAAAAGTCTGACGACTTAAGAAATCCGCCTCCCAGTTCTCCACTCCCGGGATGTGGATTGCTGACAGGTGGCAAGAGTGAGACTCTGCCCAGCGAATTATCTTTGATACTTCCATCATTGCTAGGGAGCTTCTTGTCCCTCCCTGATGGTTGATGTAAGCTACAGTCGTGATGTTGTCCGACTGAAACCTGATGAACCCCCGAGTTGTTAACTGGGGCCAAGCCAGAAGGGCATTGAGAACTGCTCTCAATTCCAGAATGTTTATTGGTAGGAGACTCTCCTCCTGATTCCATTGTCCCTGAGCCTTCAGAGAATTCCAGACAGCACCCTAACCTAGTAGGCTGGCGTCTGTTGTTACAATTGTCCAGTCCGGCCTGCTGAATGGCATCCCCCTGGACATATGTGGCCGAGAAAGCCACCATAGAAGAGAATTTCTGGTCTCTTGATCCAGATTCAGAGTAGGGGACAAGTCTGAGTAATCCCCATTCCACTGACTTAGCATGCACAATTGCAGCGGTCTGAGATGTAGACGTGCAAAGGGTACTATGTCCATTGCTGCTACCATTAAGCCGATCACCTCCATGCATTGAGCTACTGACGGGTGTTGAATGGAATGAAGGACACGGCATGCATTTTGAAGCTTTGTTAACCTGTCTTCTGTCAGGTAAATCTTCATTTCTACAGAATCTATAAGAGTCCCCAAGAAGGGAACTCTTGTGAGTGGAAAGAGAGAACTCTTCTTTTCGTTCACCTTCCATCCATGCGACCTTAGAAATGCCAGTACTAACTCTGTATGAGACTTGGCAGTTTGAAAGCTTGAAGCTTGTATCAGAATTTCGTCTAGGTACGGAGCTACCGCAATTCCTCGCGGTCTTAGTACCGCCAGAAGAGCACACAGAACCTTTGTGAAGATTCTCGGAGCCGTAGCCAATCCGAATGGAAGAGCTACAAACTGGTAATGCCTGTCTAGAAAGGCAAACCTTAGATACCGGTAATGATCTTTGTGAATTGGTATGTAAAGGTAAGCATCCTTTAAATCCACTGTGGTCATGTACTGACCCTTTTGGATCATGGGTAAAATTGTCCGAATAGTTTCCATTTTGAACGATGGAACTCTTAGGAATTTGTTTAGGATCTTTAAATCCAAGATTGGCCTGAAAGTTCCCTCTTTTTTGGGAACCACAAACAGATTTGAGTAAAACCCTTGTCCTTGTTCCGACCGCGGAACCGGATGGATCACTCCCATTAATAAAAGATCTTGTACGCAGCGTAGAAACGCCTCTTTCTTTATTTGGTTTGTTGACAACCTTGACAGATGAAATCTCCCTCTTGGGGGAGAGAATTTGAAGTCTAGAAGGTATCCCTGAGATATGATCTCTAACGCCCAGGGATCCTGGACATCTCTTGCCCAAGCCTGGGTGAAGAGAGAAAGTCTGCCCCCCACTAGATCCGTTCCCGGATCGGGGGCCCTCGATTCATGCTGTCTTAGGGGCAGCAGCAGGTTTCCTGGCCTGCTTGCCCTTGTTCCAGGACTGGTTAGGTCTCCAGCCTTGTCTGTAGCGAGCAACAGCTCCTTCCTGTTTTGGTGCAGAGGAAGTTGATGCTGCTCCTGCTTTGAAATTACGAAAGGAACGAAAATTAGACTGTCTAGCCTTAGGTTTGGCTCTGTCTTGAGGCAGGGCATGGCCTTTACCTCCTGTAATGTCAGCGATAATTTCTTTCAACCCGGGCCCGAATAAGGTCTGCCCTTTGAAAGGTATATTAAGCAATTTAGATTTAGAAGTAACGTCAGCTGACCAGGATTTTAGCCACAGTGCTCTGCGTGCCTGAATGGCGAATCCGGAATTCTTAGCCGTAAGTTTAGTTAAATGTACTACGGCATCTGAAATAAATGAGTTAGCTAACTTAAGGGCTTTAAGCTTGTGTGTAATCTCATCTAATGGAGCTGATTCAAGTGTCTCTTCCAGAGACTCAAACCAAAATGCTGCTGCAGCCGTGACAGGCGCAATGCATGCAAGAGGTTGCAATATAAAACCTTGTTGAACAAACATTTTCTTAAGGTAACCCTCTAACTTTTTATCCATTGGATCTGAAAAGGCACAGCTATCCTCCACCGGGATAGTGGTACGCTTAGCTAAAGTAGAACTGCTCCCTCCACCTTAGGGACCGTTTGCCATAAGTCCCGTGTGGTGGCGTCTATTGGAAACATCTTTCTAAATATCGGAGGGGGTGAGAACGGCACACCGGGTCTATCCCACTCCTTAGTAACAATTTCAGTAAGTCTCTTAGGTATAGGAAAAACGTCAGTACTCGCCAGTACCGCAAAATATTTATCCAACCTATACATTTTCTCTGGTATTGCAACTGTGTTACAATCATTCAGAGCCGCTAACACCTCCCCTAGTAATACACGGAGGTTTTCCAGCTTAAATTTAAAATTTGAAATATCTGAATCCAGTTTGTTTGGATCAGAACCGTCACCCGCAGAATGAAGCTCTCCGTCCTCATGTTCTGCAAATTGTGACGCAGTGTCTGACATGGCCCTAATATTATCAGCGCACTCTGTTCTCACCCCAGAGTGATCACGCTTACCTCTTAGTTCTGGTAATTTAGCCAAAACTTCAGTCATAACAGTAGCCATATCCTGTAATGTGATTTGTAATGGCCGCCCAGATGTACTCGGCGCTACAATATCACGCACCTCCCGAGCGGGAGATGCAGGTACTGACACGTGAGGCGAGTTAGTCGGCATAACTCTCCCCTCGTTGTTTGGTGAAATATGTTCAATCTGTACAAATTGACTTTTATTTAAAGTAGCATCAATACAGTTAGTACATAAATTTCTATTGGGCTCCACTTTGGCTTTAGCACATATAGCACAGATATCTTCCTCTGAATCAGACATGTTTAACACACTAGCAAATAAACTAGCAACTTGGAAATACTTTTCAAGTAATTTACTATAATATGAAAACGTACTGTGCCTATAAGAAGCACAGAAAAAGTTATGACAGTTGAAAATTAATAAACTGAAAAGTTATAGCATCAAATCTTTGTAAAAAACACAATTTTAGCAAAGGATTGCTCCCATTAGCAAAGGATAACTAACCCTGATAGCAGAAAAAAAAAAATACAGAAATAAACGTTTTTTTTTATCACAGTCAACTACAATCTCACAGCTCTGCTGTGAGTGATTACCTCCCTCAAAACAAGTTTTGAAGACCCCTGAGTTCTGTAGAGATGAACCGGATCATGCAGGGAAGACAATAAACTTCTGACTGAATTTTTTGATGCGTAGCAAAAGCACCAAAAAAGGTCCCTCCCCCTCACACATAACAGTGAGAGAGATCAGTAAACTGTCATAAATTAAATAAAACGACTGCCAAGTGGAAAAAAATAGTGCCCAAAACATTTTTTCACCCAGTACCTCAGAAAATTAAACGATTTTACATGCCAGCAAAAAACGTTTAACATTAATAAATTGAGTGTTATTAAAAAGCCTGTTGCTAGTCCCTGCAAATTAGGCTAAAGTTTTATGCATACAGTATAATTCCAGTGAAGTGCCATTCCCCAGAATACTGAAGTGTAAAATATACATACATGACAGCCTGATACCAGTTGCTGCTACTGCATTTAAGGCTGAGTTTACATTATATCGGTATGGCAGAATTTTCTCATCAATTCCATTGTCAGAAAATAATAAGCTGCTACATACCTCTTTGCAGATTAATCTGCCCGCTGTCCCCTGATCTGAAGTTTACCTCTCCTCAGATGGCCGAGAAACAGCAATATGATCTTAACTACTCCGGCTAAAATCATAGAAAAACTCAGGTAGATTCTTCTTCAAATTCTACCAGAGAAGGAATAACACACTCAGGTGCTATTATAAAATAACAAACTTTTGATTGAAGGTATGAAACTAAGTATAATCACCACAGTCCTCTCACACATCCTATCTATTCGTTGGGTGCAAGAGAATGACTGGTAATGGCAGTTAGGGGAGGAGCTATATAGCAGCTCTGCTGGGTGAATCCTCTTGCACTTCCTGTTGGGGAGGAGTATATATCCCATAAGTAATGGATGATCCGTGGACTGGATACACTTAACAAGAGAAAATTTTATTTTGTTTTTTTAATTATTTAAAAATAAAAAAATCATATTCTGCTGTGTAGGATCCCCCCTTAGCTCCCAACCTGCCTGATCCCCCCCAAAGAGCTCTCTAACCCTTTCCCCACTAACTATTAGCTACCATTTTGGGTACTGGCAGCTGTCTGCCAGTACCCACTTTGCAAAATAACTTTGTTTTATTTTTTTAAACCTAACTTTACTGTAGTGTAGCTGCCCCCTCCATACCCTACACCCTCCCCCTCCCAGATCACTCCCAGATCACCCCTCCTCTGCACCCACCACCCTCTCCCAGCAAAAAAAAATTCCATAGCAACTGCTCATCTCCAGCGCGCACTCTGCATAGAGAACAGCCGGAAGGAAGTTCCCAGTGATGGGCCGCCCACCCAACTCCCTGCAATGGCTCCCACCCACCAACGATCGGCAGCATCACTGGCCGATGCAGAGAGGGCCACAGAGTGGCTCTCTCTGCATCGGTGTGCCTAAAAAGGTATTGCAGTGATGCCTCAATATCGAGGCATCACTGCAATACCTTGAAAGCGGCTGGAAGCGATCAGGATCGCTTCCAGCCACTTGAAACCCTTAACGACATACAGGGTACGTTGCTGGTCTTTAAAGACCAGTTTGTGTAAGACGTACCCTGTACGACATGCGTCGTTAAGGGGTTAAAGGAATACTAAACCCAATTTTTTCATGATTCAGATAGAGCATGCAATTTTAAGCAACTTTCTGATTTACTCCTATTATATTTTTTCTTTGTTCTCTTGCAATCTTTATTTGAAAAAGCAGGAATCTAAGCTTAGAACCCAGACCATTTTTAAAGTCATAATATAGGTTTTAATAGCCAGGTGATAACTGTCGTAATAGTGAATAAATGTATATTTCATTATTAATTAGTCCGTGTTTTCTTGTTATTTAAAGGGACAGTAAAGTCAAAATTATACTATCATGATTGGAAAGTTGTTTACAATTGCATGCTCTATCCGAATCATAAACATTTAATTTTGACTTTACTGTCCCTATTAACTCGGAAAATTGTGGTTTTTTTCAGTTCAGTACACTGCAGCCTTCACATGCCTAACACTGCTACTAAGTTTTTGTAATAAAACAGTCACAAGCCTTGTATCCTCCAGCAACAAGGCCACATTGGCTCCACCAAATAACTCAAGTTGTGGAGGTAGTTTGGCCACTATAAAACAATTGCAGCAAATAATTTGTTAATGTATTAACCCTTTCGCTGATAAGCCTTTTTTCACCTCAGTGCTGATCCAATTCTGAGCTTTTAAACCCTATTGCATACCCCCCAGATTGATGTCTGTCCTGCATTGCCCCCACCCTCTGGGCTGCTCTGCATTGTTTTTTTATTTTATCCTATTGGGCCCATACATGGTCATCACATGACCAAAATGCACCCAATACACAGTCAATCCACAAGCGAGGCTGCAGTCACGTGGCTTCAGTCACAAGTTTTTGACACACGTGACTGCACGAGTGAGGAGTAAGGGCAGCAAGCACACCACATTGACTGTTAGCTTCGTTTCGAGGACTCAAGTCACCACTCACTGTCTAGTGAAGTGTAGCAGTGTGTCTCTGAGGACGCCAGTCAGGAGGTCTCCACTGGTCATTGGCAATTATGATCTGATATACACATAACAGAAGTTCAGACTGTGAGTCGTATCCAGCATCAGGGGTGCCACCGCAGACAGGGCAGTGTGTCTGCTGAATTGTTTGTGCAGAGTGATCAGATCTGTACATGGGGCAGCAAAAAATGTGAGTAGTGCCAAATTCTCCTGCTCTGGACAGCTTTTTTAGTTTGTGAACCAGCTCTAGTTTTCCTCAGTTTTAATTTGGGCTACAACTAGTACCTTATATGTCAGCACTACTATGCCCAGCATTAAAGTTTTTTTCTTCTTTTACAGTTAGATGCTTCCATTTCATAAAACTATGTCCTGCACTGTATTTCTGTGTGTTTAACCCATAAGTTGAACTTGCACATATACTAAATGTATGTGTGTATGTAAATTTGTATATGTGTTTGTAAGTAAAAATGTGTGTATGTGTGTATGTGTATGCAAATATATGTATGTGTATGTAAATATGTGTGTATGTACTTTCGTTACAAGGGGATCTGCAAAAATTAGAAGTATGGGCAGGAAAATGGAAAATGAGATTTAATACGGGAAAATGCAAGGTTCTACATTTTTGAAGTAAAAATAAGCAGGCAACGTATTATTTAAATGGGAAAAGACTTAGCCAAACAGATGAGGAAAGGGATTTGGGAGTAGTAATAGATAACAAACTAAAGATGGGTGCACAATGCAGGGCAGTGGCTTCTAAGGCTAATAAGATACTAGCATGTATTAAAAGAGGCAATGGGGCCCTTTTATCAAGCTCCGTACGGAGCTTGTGGGCCTGTGTTTCTGGCGAGTCTTCAGACTCACCAGAAACACAAGTTATGAAGCAGCGGTCTAAAGACTGCTGCTCCATAAACTGTCCGCCTGCTCTGAGCAGGCGGACAGACATCGCCGCAATTCAACCCGATCAAGTACGATCGGGTTAATTAACACCCCCCTGCTGGCTGCGATTCTGCAGGGGGCGGTGTTGCACCAGCAGCTCTTGTGAGCTGCTGGTGCAATGCTGAATACGGAGAGCGTATTGCTCTCCGTATTCAGCGAGGTCTAGCGGACCTGATCCGCACTGTCGGATCTGGTTCGCCAGACCTTGATAAATAGGGGCCATTGATTCAAGGGAGGAAAGCATAATTCTGTCACTATATAAATCCCTGGTAAGACCCCACCTTGAGTATGGAGAGCAGTTCTGGGGATCAATCTCAAAAAAAGACATTGCAGACCTAGAAAAAGTTCAAAGAAGGGCCACAAAGCTAATAAGGGGAATGGATAATTTAAGCTATGAGGAGAGGTTAGCCAAACTGGGTGTATTTTCTCTAGAAAAAAGGCGCTTGAGAAGTGACATGATTACTTTATTTAAATATATTCAAGGCCCATATACATTGATGGCAGAAGCTCTGTTTATTCCGAGAAAATTGTTTGTGACAAGAGGTCACAATTTAAAGCTGGAGGAAAGGAGATTTAATCACCTGCAATGGAAACGTTTTTTCACTGTAAGAGCAATAAAATTGTGGAACTCATTACCAAAGGAGGTAGTGAATGCCAAAAATGGTTTGGATACATTTCTAGCTAGAAACATAATTCAGGGATATGATTGCTTGTGTTAAAGGGACACTGACCCCAAATTTTTTATTTTGTGATTCAGATAGAGCATGCAATTTTAAGCAACTTTCTAATTTACTCCTATTATCAAATGTTCTTCATTCTCTTGGTATCTTTATTTGAAAAGCAAGAATGTAAGTTTAGATGTCGGCCCATTTTTGGTGAACAACCTGCGTTGTTCTTGCTGATTGGTGGATAAATTCACCTATCAATAAACAAGTGCTGTCCAGGGTCTGAACCAAAAAATTGTCTGTCGTCTTAGCTTAGATGCCTTATTTTTCAAATAAAGATAGCAAGAGAACGAAGAAAAAATAATAATAGGAGTAAATTAGAAAGTTGCTTAAAATTGAATGCTCTATCTGTATGGGTTCAGTGTCCCTTTAAATGGGTCACATTTTAATGGAATTAACTTAAGCTCAACTGGAGCTCTTCTGTAAGTATATTAGATTTGCATAGGTTGAACTTGATGGACTTCGGTCTTTTTTCAACCTCATCTACTATGTTACAATGTATGTTTATTTAAATATGTGAGTTAATGTAAATAGGTGTGTATGTATGTGTATATAAATATGTGTGTATGTGTGTGTAAATAGGTGTATGTGTATGTAAATAGGTGTGTGTGTATGTAAATGATGACAGGGTTAATTTGTCTACATCAGAACAACGTGCACGCGATCGCAAGAGTTCAATGATGGGATCGGGTCAGGGGGGGTCGCTAGGCACGCCCTTCAGACTGCGATCAAATCATCGGAAGCTCAGTTGGCTTTAGGACAGCCAACGGTTATGACGTTCTATTTCGTCATAATGGCACTAAAGCCCAGTGTAATTATGATGGAATAGAACGGCATAACAGCGTTAAAAGGTTATTATTACTGCTCCAAAACCACCACCATTGGAAAGAGTGCCTACGTGGTGACCTCACTGGCATTCCCATGAAGCCTTTGGGTGCCTCCCACTATGCCATCAAAGGTTCCCAGCCTGTAGTGCTGGGAATCACAGAAAACAGCATTTTAACGGCGATCCCCCTGCATGACAAAAAGGGCTTGTCATGCTCCTGCAGGCTGCCATATACATGACGAGCTGTATCCGCACATTGAAGGAGTAAAGGAAGTTTTCATTCTTGGTTTGTAAATTAATTTATTGTGAAACTTTACAAGTTGCTTTGTGCCACTGTAATGTCATTAGCTTCTTATAACATAGCTAAATGTGTGAACTTTGAGGGATTAGTTGAAATGATATTTGAATAGTACTGCTTAATTGAGTTTTGAATCTAAAAAGTATGTAAATGCATACCAGAGAATACTAGGTTTCTTGTAAAATCTGGAAAATCAAACAGACACATTGAATTGCAAAGTAAAGAAACGTGTCTTTTCAATTGATTAGGATCCAGAAAACAATTATCCACAATTGTTTTCATTTGCTTCTATTTAAACGTTGACCTTGAGGAATGATTGGAATGTGCATAGTTACTGAGAAAATCTCAGGCAATGTGTACACTTAATAAAGAAAATGTTTCCGCAGGAAAAAATTTTTTTTTTCATGGTTTGACTTTAAAGGGACAGTCTGCTTGAAATAAAAATATAGATAATTCCTTTATTAAACATTTACCAGTTTTTTATAACCAACACTATTATATTAATATACTTTTTACCTCTGTGATTACCTTGTAACTAAGCCTCTGCAGACTTCCCCCTTATCTCAATTCTTTTGACAGACTTGCATTTTACCCAGCCAATCAGTGCTGACTCAAATAACTTCATGGGAGTGAGCACAATGTTATCTGTATGGCACACATGGACTAGTGCTGTCTAACTGTGAAAAACTGCCAAAATGATAAGAGCCGGACTTCAACAGCTTAGAAATCAGTTTATGAGCCTACCTAGGTTTAGCTTTCAACAAATAATGCAAAGATAATGAAGCAATTTTAATTATAAAAGTAAACTGGAAAGTTGTTTAAAATTGCATACCCATTCTGAATCATGAACGTTTAATTTTGACTTGACTGTCCCTTTAACTGTTTTCACTTCTTGTAACTATGAGTAAAACAGTTACATTATTCAATTTATTTTTGTTAGACAGCTATTTCCTACGGAAGCCCAGCGAGGCCATGCATTTTTTTCTGACTTGATATGTTGAGATAACTTATTTTGTTGTTTTGCTGACATGACAAACTTGTTTTCTCAGTTTAACAAGCTGTTTTGTCGAAATAACAAACTTACTTTCTCGACATAAGAAACTTGTTTTATGAAGAATATGTTACACTCAGATTGTTACATTTGCCTGACTAGATTTCAGAAGAGTTAAAGGGACAGTTCACCCAAAAAATTCTCCCCTTTAAATTGTTCCCAATGATTCATTTTACCAGCTGGAGTGTTTTAAATTGTTTACAAGTAGCTCCTTTACCCCTATTTTGGCATTTGAAATAGACGATTTAGCCTGTGGTATCCAAACCTATACTGAAAGTTTCTATACTCGAGTATATTCTATTAAAAAGCCTAAATAAACACAGCCAGCAGAAGAGATTACACTCTCAGTGGGGGGCATAATAGTTAAGTAATAAAATGATAATTTTCCATTGTTCTCTCTATGTATTAAAGGGACAGTAAACCTTAAAAATAATGTTATATAATTCTGCACATAGTGCAGAATTATATAACATTATTTAAGTGCTATAGTTATAAATGCCTTTTTTACCTTTTAATATGTTAAAAATATGGCGCTTTTACAGACCCGCTCTCTGCTCTCTGCTGAGCGGGTCTGTTATATTTAGTCAGCACATCGGGCCAGCTGTATAGTCATAGCCCGGCCCGACCGCGCCATAGCACTAAGTGCAGCTCGCTCCTGTGACAGGAGCGAGCTGCACTTAGTCTTATGGCGCGGTCGGGCCGGGCTGTAACTATACAGCTGGCCCGATGTGCTGACTAAATATAACAGACCCGCTCAGCAGAGAGCAGAGAGCGGGTCTGTAAAAGCGCCATATTTTTAACATATTAAAAGGTAAAAAAGGCATTTATAACTATAGCACTTAAATAATGTTATATAATTCTGCACTATGTGCAGAATTATATAACATTATTTTTAAGGTTTACTGTCCCTTTAAGCTTTAGTTTTCCAGACAAATATAAGATAAGGAAGCAAGTGTGTGTACACAAAGTGATAACATAATGAGATCTGATATTACCTGAAGCTCAAGCCAGTGTAATAGGCTGTGGTTTAAAAGCACAAAACCAGCTACTTCATTTACACAAATAAATCGAAAAATGCAATTTCTCATAAATTTTATACTCTGCAGCTGGTATAACAAGTCATTGAAAATACAGTCATATAAAAACAATTTTACAGTGTACTGTCCCTTTAAGTACTGATTGAAAAGGAAAATCAGCTACTCAGACAGTCACAGGAGCCTGCAACCTGCTACCTAATCCTTACAGCAGCATAGTGTGTTTACCAGCAGCCAGAACAAGAACTTTTACATCACTGAAGTGGTTATCTGGCTGCTTGAAGCCTGATACCCTCTCTTTATGGGGGGTAGTTATCAACGTGTCTACTTTACCTGCCTTCGCCGGCCCAATACGCCCGCCTAAGCTCGCCTCACATCGCCGCCGCGGACCTGCAAAAATTCGCCTAAGTTATCAAAAAAGCTGTCAAAAAGCCGCGCACCAAGTACGGGGCGATGAGCAGCGGACTGTGAGAGTTATCACTCATCCGATCTCGCTGCTCTTCAGCTTTTTTACAGCTTTCTTGCTAGCCTGTCACTAAACACCCACACTAAACTACACTGTTCTACCCCCTATACAGGCGCCCCCGGAGCCCCCCGCAACTAAATAAAGTTACTAACCCTTAAACCGCCGCTCCAAGACCCCGCCGCAACTCTTATAAATGTATTAACCCCTAAACCGCCGCTCCAGGACACCGCCGCAACCTACATTATACCTAGTAACCCCTATCCTGCCCCCCTATACCGTCGCCCTCTATAATATAGTTATTAACCCCTATCCTGCTGATCCCGCACCTCGCCGCAACTAAATAAATAGTTTAACCCCTAAACCGCCGCTCCCTGACCCCGCCGCAACCTATATTACATTTATTAACCCCTATCCTGCCCCCCCTACACCGCCGCCACCTATAATAAATTTATTAACCCCTATCCTGCCCCCCACTACACTGCCGCCACTGTAATAAAATTATTAACCCCTAAACCTAAGTCTAACACTAACCCTAACTTAAATATTAATTAAATAAATCTAAATAATATTTCTATTATGAACTAAATTAATCCTATTTAAAACTAAATACTTACCTTTAAAATAAACCCTAATATAGCTACAATATAAATAATAATTATATTGTAGCTATGTTAGGATTTATTTTTATTTTACAGGCAAATTTCAATTTATTTTAACTAGGTACAATAGCTATTACATAGTTATTAACGATTTAATAGCTTACCTAGCTAAAATAAAGAGAAATTAACCTGTAAAATAAAAACTAACCTAAGTTACAATTACACCTAACACTACACTATACTTTAATAAATTATTCCTATTTAAAACTAAATACTTACCTGTAAAATAAACCCTTAGATAGCTACAATATAATTAATAATTACATTGTAGCTATCTTAGGATTTATATTTATTTTACAGATAACTTTGTATTTATTTTAGCTAGTTAGAATAGTTATTAAATAGTTATTAACTATTTAATAACTACCTAGCTAAAAGAAATACAAAATTACCTGTAAAATAAATCCTAACCTATGTTACAATTAAACCTAACACTACACTATCATTACATTAATTAAATAAATTACCTACAAATAACTACAATTAAATACAATTACATAAACTAACTAAAGTAAAAAAAATAAAAAAAGCTAAGTTACAAAAAATAAAAAAAATAAGTTACAAACATTTAAAAAATATTACAACAATTTTAAGCTACTTACACCTAATCTAAGCCCCCTAATAAAATAACAAAGCCCCCAAAATAAAAAAATGCCCTACCCTATTCTAAATTAAAAAAGTTCAAAGCTCTTTTACCTTACCAGCCCTTAAAAGGGCCTTTCGTGGGGCATGCCCCAAAAAAATCAGCTCTTTTGCCTGTAAAAGAAAAATACAACCCTCCCCAACATTAAAACCCACCACCCACATACCCCTAATCTAACCCAAACCCCCCTTAAAAAAACATAACACTACCCCCCTGAAGATCATCCTACCTTTAGTCGTCTTCACTCAGCCGAGCCACCGATGGAACTGAAGAGGAGATCCGGAGCAGCAGAAGTCATCATCCAAGGGGCGCTGAAGAAATCTTCCATCCGATGAAGTGATCCTCCAAGCGGCGCTGAAGAAGTCTTCCATCCGATGAAGTGATCCTCCAAGCGGCGCTGAAGAAGTCTTCGATCCGGGCGATGTCATCTTCCAAGCGGGGTCTTCAATCTTCTTCTTCAGGATCCATCTTCATTCCGCCGACGCGGAACATCCTTCTTTCCCGACGGACTACCGACGAATGAAGGCTCCTTTAAGGGACGTCATCCAAGATGGCGTCACTTCAATTCCGATTGGCCAATCGGAATTAAGGTATTAAAAATCTGATTGGCTGATTGAATCAGCCAATCAGATTGAGCTCGCATTCTATTGGCTGATCGGAACAGCCAATAGAATGCGAGCTCAATCTGATTGGCTGATTGGATCAGCCAATCGGATTGAACTTCAATCTGATTGGCTGATTCAATCAGCCAATCAGATTTCTCCTACCTTAATTCCGATTGGCTGATAGAATCCTATCAGCCAATCGGAATTGAAGGGACGCCATCTTGGATGACGTCCCTTAAAGGAGCCTTCATTCGTCGGTAGTCCGTCGGGAAAGAAGGATGTTCCGCGTCGGCGGAATGAAGATGGATCCTGAAGAAGAAGATTGAAGACCCCGCTTGGAAGATGACATCGCCCGGATCGAAGACTTCTTCAGCGCCGCTTGGAGGATCACTTCATCGGATGGAAGACTTCTTCAGCGCCGCTTGGAGGATCACTTCATCGGATGGAAGATTTCTTCAGCTCCCCTTGGATGATGACTTCTGCCGCTCCGGATCTCCTCTTCAGTTCCATCGGTGGCTCGGCTGAGTGAAGATGACTAAAGGTAGGATGATCTTCAGGGGGGTAGTGTTAGGTTTTTTTAAGGGGGGTTTGGGTTAGATTAGGGGTATGTGGGTGGTGGGTTTTAATGTTGGGGGGGTTGTATTTTTCTTTTACAGGCAAAAATTTTTTGGGGCATGCCCCACGAAAGGCCCTTTTAAGGGCTGGTAAGGTAAAAGAGCTTTGAACTTTTTTAATTTAGAATAGGGTAGGGCATTATTTTTATTTTGGGGGGCTTTGTTATTTTATTAGGGGGCTTAGATTAGGTGTAAGTAGCTTAAAATTGTTGTAATATTTTTTAAATGTTTGTAACTTATTTTTTTTATTTTTTGTAACTTAGCTTTTTTTATTTTTTGTACTTTAGTTAGTTTATGTAATTGTATTTAATTGTAGTTATTTGTAGGTAATTTATGTAATTAATGTAATGATAGTGTAGTGTTAGGTTTAATTGTAACTTAAGTTAGGATTTATTTTACAGATAATTTTGTATTTCTTTTAGCTAGGTAGTTATTAAATAGTTAATAACTATTTAATAACTATTCTAACTAGCTAAAATAAATACAAAGTTACCTGTAAAATAAATATAAATCCTAAAATAGCTACAATGTAATTATTAATTATATTGTAGCTATCTTAGGGTTTATTTTACAGGTAAGTATTTAGTTTTAAATAGGAATAATTTATTAAAGTATAGTGTAGTGTTAGGTGTAATTGTAACTTAGGTTAGTTTTTATTTTACAGGTTAATTTCTCTTTATTTTAGCTAGGTAAGCTATTAAATAGTTAATAACTATTTAATAGCTATTGTACCTAGTTAAAATAAATTGAAATTTGCCTGTAAAATAAAAATAAATCCTAACATAGCTACAATATAATTATTATTTATATTGTAGCTATCTTAGGGTTTATTTTAAAGGTAAGTATTTAGTTTTAAATAGGATTAATTTAGTTCATAATAGAAATATTATTTCGATTTATTTAATTAATATTTAAGTTAGGGGGTGTTAGGGTTAGTGTTAGACTTAGGTTTAGGGGTTAATAATTTTATTACAGTGGCAGCGGTGTAGTGGGGGGCAGAATAGGGGTTAATAAATTTATTATAGTGGCGACGGTGTAGGGGGGCAGGATAGGGGTTAATAAATTTAATATAGGTTGCGGCGGGGTCCGGGAGCGGCGGTTTAGGGGTTAATACATATATTATAGTTGCGGCGGGGTCAGGGAGCGGCGGTTTAGGGGTTAATACATATATTATAGTTGCGGCGGGGTCAGGGAGCGGCGGTTTAGGGGTTAATACATATATTATAGTTGCGGTGGGATCAGGGAGCGGCGGTTTAGGGGGTAAACACTTTATTTACTTGCGGCGGTGTAGAGGGGACAGATTAGGGGTGTTTAGACTCGGGGTACATGTTAGGGTGTTAGGTGCAGACATCTCCCATAGGAATTAATGGGATGTCTGGCAGCAGCGAACATGAACTTTCGCTATGGTCAGACTCCCATTGATTCCTATGGGATCCGCCGCCTCCAGGGCGGCGGATTGAAAACCAGGTACGCTGGGCCGTAAAAGTGCCGAGCGTACCTGCTAGTTTTTTGATAACTAGCAAAAGTAGTCAGATTGTGCCACACTTGTGTGCGGAACATCTGGAGTGACATAAGAATCGATCTGTGTCGGACTGAGTCCGGCGGATCGAAGCTTACGTCACAAAATTCTACTTTTGCCGGTATCTAGCCTTTGATAACTTAGGCGAATCAGCCTCGCCACAAATACGCTGCGGAATTCCAGCGTATTTGAGGTTGACGGTTTGATAACTACCCCCCTATGTCTTTTCCTATTGTGTTTCTCTATATTTCTTTTCAGTGTAGCTGTCCTTCCATGTATATCTCTCCCTGGCTTTGTTTTCTTTTTTTCTTTTGTTCTGGCTGCTGCTAAACTTTCTATACTGCTGGAAAGATTAGGTAGCAGGTTGCAGGGTCCTTTCTATCCCTTTAATACATTCAACAACTTTCTGCAAATCTGTGAATTTTATTTCTCATTAAAAGGGATATTGCAGCCAAAATTGTAATCCACTTAAAGCATTTTGTAATATACTGTACATGTATTGGCAAAAATGTTTCTAATAAAAGTTATCATTATTTAGTATTAACAGTTTGTTCTGCATGTGCATGTGAAGCATATCTAGATATTCTCAGTGTACCTGCAATTTAAAGGGATAGGAAAGTCAAAGTTAACTTGCATGATTCAGATAAAACATGATTCCAATTTGGACTGGAATGTCCCTTTAAGTATGCACCGTGCACCAGCATTTTAAACACAGCACTTGCTTGGAGAGCCTAAGGTGCTTGCACCATCTGGTAATGACTCAATTTGTTAATTGCTGACATAATACAAGCCCCACTGGTTGACCTGAGCAGTTGCAGTATTTAAAATGCTGATGCACTGAGAATATCTAGCACTAGCTATGCTTCACATGCACGTGCAGAGAAAAATGTTAACACTAAAACAGTGATAACTTTAACTAGAAGCATTTTTGCCAATACAAGTATATTCCAAATATGTTTCTATTCAAAGATATAATTTATCCCCTGTGTGCATTTAAATTTTGACTGGAATGTCCCTTTAAGGCCCAGTAGGAGGAGTAGAGACTGACAGATAAATATAAATTATGAACTAAATTAGAGTGCAATATTAAATGTTTGAAATTAAGATTTCACCTGTTGTAAAAATAAGGGAGAAAAAGAGCAGATAAATAAGGGAACATGGGAGACTGTAATAAAGGGGCAAATAAGGGAGGGTTGGTAATCCTAAATTAAACACATAGATGTATTTATTAATCCTTTAAAATAAACTTTTCAAGTGGATTATCTACAAAAAATATCACACAAAAAATACATTAATTAATTAAAATTCTTATACACCATAGTCAGAAATGGGCATCTGTTCGATATTAAAATGCTCTTAAACGAAAAAAAAAGTACTATTATAGTAGAATAAAATAATTTATATTCTTTGCATAGACCATGTCATTTGAAGACTAGTGTCCCTGCAATTCTATGGGCCAGATTACAAGTGGCGCGCTAACGGCTAGATTACGAGTTTTGCGTTAGGAGTAAAAAAGCAGCATTAAGCCTCATAACGCTGCTTTTTTACTACCGCTGCTATTACGAGTCTTGTAGGTACAGCTGTCCCGCACACTTTTTTGGCCTTACCACAAATCAACTTACGCAATTTGCATATAGTCTTTTTTCAATGGGACTTCCATAGCGCCGGTATTACAAGCTTTTTTTTTTAGGCCAAAAAGTGAGCGGTACAGCCTATCCCACAAGATTCGTAATGCATTCTAAAGTCAGTAGTTATGAGTTTTACACTACAGAGCTGTAGCATAAAACTCATAACTAAAGTGCTAAAAAGTACACTAACACCCATAAACTACCTATTAACCCCTCAACTGAGGCCCTCCCGCATCGCAGACACTAAAATAAAATTATTAACCCCTAATCTGCCACTCCCGACATCGCCGCAACTATAATAAACATATTAACCCCTAAACTGCCGCACTCCCGCCTCGCAAACACTAGTTCAATATTATTAACCCCTAATCTACTGTCCCTAACATCGCCTCCACCTACCTACATTTATTAACCCCTAATCTGCCGCCCCCAACATCGCCACCACTATACTATATTTATTAACCCCTAAACCTATGTCTAACCCTAACAACCCCTAAGTTAAATATAATTTAAATAAATCTAAATAAAACCTACAATTAATAACTAAATAATTCCTATTTAAACTAAATACTTACCTGTAAAATAAACCCTAAATTAGCTACAATATAACTAATAGTTACATTGTATCTAGCTTAGGGTTTATTTTTATTTCACAGGCAAGTTTGTATTTATTTTAACTAGGTAGAATAGTTACTAAATAGTTATTAACTATTTAATAACTACCTAGCTAAAATAAATACAAATTTACCTGTAAAATAAAACCTAACCTAAGTTACACTAACATCTAACACTACACTAAAACTAAATAAATTACCTAAATTAAATTCAATTAAATAAATTAAATACAATTACCTAAATTACAAAACAAAAACCCACTAAATTACACAAAATAAAAAACAAATTACAAGATATTTAAATTAATTACACCTAATCTAATAGCCCTATCAAAATAAAAAAGCCCCCCCAAAATAAAAAAACCCTAGCCTAAACTAAACTACCAATAGCCCTTAAAAGGGCCTTTTGCGTGGCATTGCCAAAAGAAATCAGCTCTTTTACCTGAAAAAAAATACAAACAACCCCCACAACAGTAAAACCCACCACCCACACAACCAACCCCCCAAATAAAGCCCTAACTAAAAAAAGCTCTATTGCAGCCCAAAGCCCTAACATAAAAATAAAACCCACCCAATAAACCCTTAAAAAAACCTAACACTAACCTCTGAAGATCCACTTACAGTTTTGAAGATCCGACATCCATCCTCAACGAAGCAGGGAGAAGTCCTCATCAAAGCGGCAAGAAGTCCTCAACGTAGCCGGGAGAAGTCTTCATCCAAGCCGGGAGAAGTGTTCCTCCAGACGGGCTCCATCTTCAAGACATCCGGCGCGGAGCATCCTCTTCCAACGAAATCTTCTTTCCAAATGAATGTTTCTTTAAGTGAAGTTATCCAAGATGGCGTCCCTTAGATTCCGATTGGCTGATAGAATTCTATAAGCCAATCGGAATTAAGGTTGAATTGAATTAAGGTGGAACAGCCAATAGAATGCGAGCTCAATCCTATTGGCTGATTGAATCAGCCAATAGGATTGAAGTTCAATCCTATTGGCTGATTGCATCAGCCAATAGGATTTTTTCAACCTTAATTCCGATTGGCTGATAGAATTCTATCAGTCAATTGGAATCTAAGGGACGCCATCTTGGATGACATCACTTAAAGAAACATTCATTCGGAAAGAAGACTTTGTTGGAAGATGATGCTCCGTGCCAGATGTCTTGAAGATGGAGCTGCTCCACGCCGGATGGATAAAGATAGAAGATGCCGTCTGGATAAAGACTTCTGCCCATCTGGAGGACCACTTCTCCCGGCTTGGATGAAGACTACTCACGGCTTCGTTGAGGACTTCTTGCCACTTTGATGAGGACTTCTCCCGGCTTCGTTGAGGATGGATGTCAGCTCTTCAAAAACTGTAAGTGGATCTTTAGGGGTTGTTTTAGGTTTTTTTTAAGGGTTTATTGGGTGGGTTTTAGTTTAAGGTTAGGGCTTTGGGCTGCAATAGAGCTAAATGCCCTTTTAAGGGCAATGCCCATCCAAATGCTCTTTTCAGGGCAATGGGGAGCCTAGGTTTTTTTAGTTAGGGTTTTATTTGGGGGGTTTGGTTGTGTGGGTGGCGGGTTTTAATGTTGTGGGGGTTGTTTGTATTTTTTAAACAGGTTAAAGAGCTGATTTCTTTAGGCAATGCCCTGCAAAAGGCCCTTTTAAGGGTAGTTTAGTTTAGGCTAGGGTTTTTTTTTAATTTTGGATGGGCTTTTTTTATTTTGATAGGGCTATTAGATTAGGTGTAATTAGTTTAAATATCTTGTGATTTGTTTTTTATTTTGTGTAATTTAGTGTTTGTTTGTTTTTTCTAATTTAGGTAATTGTATTTAATTTATTTAATTGTATTTAATTTAGGTAATTTATTTAATTGTAGTGTAGTGTTAGATGTTAGTGTAACTTAGGTTAGGTTTTATTTTACAGGTAAATTTGTATTTATTTTAGCTAGGTAGTTAGTAAATAGTTAATAACTATTTAGTAACTATTGTACCTAGTTAAAATAAATACAAACTTGCCTGTAAAATAAAAATAAACCCTAAGCTAGCTACAATGTAATTATTAGTTATATTGTAGCTAGCTTAGGGTTTATTTTAAAGGTATTTAGTTTTAAATAGGAATTATTTAGTTATTAATAGTAGGTTTGATTTCAATTTAATTTAATTATATTTAAGTTAGGGGGTGTTAGGGTTAGACTTAGATTTAGGGGTTAATAAATTTAGTATAGTGGCGGTGACGTTGGGGCGGCAGATTAGGGGTTAATAAATGTAGGTAGGTGGAGGCGATGTTAGGGGCAGCAGATTAGGGGTTAATACTATTTAACTAGTGTTTGCGATGCGGGAGTGCGGCGGGTTTAGGGGTTAATATGTTTATTATAGTGGCGGCGATGTCCGGAGTGGCAGATTAGGGGTTAATCAGTATAATGTAGGTGTCGGCGATGTCAGGGGTGTCAGATTAGGGGTTAATAAGTGTAAGATTAGGGGTGTTTAGACTCTGGGTTCATGTTAGGGTGTTAGGTGTAAACATAAATTTAGTTTCCCCATAGGAATCAATGGGGCTGCGTTACGGAGCTTTACACTGCTTTATTGCAGGTGTTAGGCTTTTTTTCAGCCGGCTCTCCCCATTGATGTCTATGGGGAAATCGTGCACAAGCACGTTCAACCAGCTCACCGCTGATTTAAGCAGCGCTGGTATTCAAGTGCGGTATGGAGCACAATTTTGCTCTACGCTCACTTCTTGACTTTTAACGCAGGGTTTATAAAAACCTGTAATACCAGCGCTGTAGGTAAGTGAGCGGTGACAATAACGTGCAAGTTAACACTGCACCCCTCATAACGCAAAACTCGTAATCTAGCTGTAAGGTTGTTGCTCATATTATAAATTGAAAGTAAAAAGTGAAAGCTAAAAGTCTGATGCACGCTACCTTCAGGACTTCAGATATCACAACTGCGTTAACTATTTCAACGGGGCGCACTGTATACTGTGTATATATACAGTATATATATATTAATATAATTGGAGAAGCGCACTCCCACTTGCTCATAAAACAGGTACCAGGGTGCATAAAATTCTCAATAAACACAGTCCAGCAATAGCACTCTATGGATTAAAATCACAGCAAACTTTATTGTGAACGTTTTAGGAGCATTCACTCCGGAGTTGGACACCTATGGTTACATTTTTACATGGCAGGAGGGAAATGTTTATTTGTAATTTAGAATTCAGCTGATATTGAATACTGAGAAGCCAGACACACATTTTTTAGAACACATGAAGGGGCATTTGTATATAGATATAATATAATAATAATCCAAAAAGCTAAGAGCCTTAGTAAAATTTTAGGAGATGTTACTCCCTGGCTATCAGGATGTGTAAGGCTCTGTAATGTAAACATCTGATATCATGACCTTGATAAGGTTTGTGAGTGCACTCACTTTGCAGTAAAAAACAATGATAATGTGATATAAAGTAAAATTATGGTCACAAGGCATCTGAGTGTAATTTTCTTCTTTTAACACGAATACCAAGTTAATGTGAAGCAGGTAACACTGGCAGAGGAAGCAGGAGGCATAAGGGCACAGCAACATTGAAAGCAAAACAAGTCACCCTGTACTTTGGGATTATCTTATCTTGCACAGGTCAGCATTCTGCAGAGAATATGGCCTGCTGACCATAAATTGGTAGACATACAGACACCAATATAGATAAACAGACTGCACATACTATTGGTGTATAAAATAAATTGGGCTTATCCTACCTCAAGATGTTTCACAAAAACCTTTAATTGCAAGGACTATTTTCCTTTGTGTGAACACATGTATTTCCCTTGCAAATCTCACCCCAGCTATCTCTGGAAGAACTAAAAGGAATTCCAATCAGAGAGAAAGCAGGATGTTGGAATGACATGACTCTTCCCTGCTTGATGAGCAAATTTTTTCTTTGGTAAAACTTACACTAGTTATTTTAAAGTTTAAACTTGACACACATAAACGCCTGTTTAATGTCAAGATCCAGGATGTCCATACTTTGTGTTTAGCTTACATGGTACATAACCAGCTTAGCTTCAGTTCCTCACACCCTTCTTCCTCCCTTCTCCTTCCTTTCCAGGGTGGGCTGAGACCTTCGTGTCTGACTGCAACTCCAGACTCCTTCTCTGTAACAGAGTCTCACCCACTTAAGGTGCAATAGTCCTATTTCTGCCGAGGGTAGCTAAATAACCCCAGAGCAAGTTACACAGAAAGTAAGCACAATGTGTTCCACACAGTGCGGGGTGATCACACATTCTTGCATTTAGTGTATTGTAGTAAGTGTTAGTGCCTATTACTAGAGGATCTCATTATCCCTCTAACCAGACTGTGCTCCAGCTTCTCCCACCAGCAGCAGCAGTGTTTACTGAAGCGTTTCTTATCTCTTTCTATGCAAAAATAGTGCAGGAACTCCATTCCCATGCATTCTCGTTTGACTTGACCCCCTGGGAATACCTTGTTATGTGCATTGTATCTCCCTATGGCATTTCAGCCATAACTACCCTCTGGCGTCACGGGGACATGTCTCTTAGCCTCCTCCTGTGGGACTACAGGTATTTCCTCTCAAATCCTCTGCTGTACCTGAACAAGCACTGGATGGGCTCTCCACTGAGCTTACAGACATCTGCCTGGTAAGCTCAGTGGAGGGGTGTGCGTAACTCAGGTAAGACTATTTTACAGCACTCACATAGCCTAAAGGCTATAAGAAGATACTTTAAGTATAGCATAGCCAGGGCACTTAACCTGCCTACCTGCGGACACATTTTTATGCTAAAAATAGTTCTCATGGCCCCTAATATATATGTAGGGGATATTTAGGAATCCCCATGACCTTACTTTCCCTCTGGTAGCTCTTTAAGAATCCGCTGACTGCTAATAGCATTGTCATCTGGAGATCAGGACTCTGTACCTGTCATGATTCACACCGTAATTCCAACTTCCCCTTTAATAGGTGGTGTCTATCACCACACCTGTATAAATGTTCCTCCCACAGTTTGATAGTTGCTTGATTATTTTGTACTGCAAGTTCAGAAACGTCCAGCTCCTGCACCCTGTGGTATTCTCTCCGTGACTTCCATCACCTCACTTACCAGCTGCCTTCTACTGAACATTCCTGCTGACTTACCATCTTTACCGGAGCACTTCCTAAGGATAGTTCAGTATCCCTGCAAACTTGTTCTTTCCAGAGCTGACAGTTTACCACTTCCGGTCTCAGTTACACTGCAGCCGTGACGTCACACCCAGGAGCTGCACACAGACTGAATCTCTCTCATAGGATCCTCTCCTGTCTCAGCGTTAACTCCTCTTCCACAAAATAGTAAGACTGTTTAATTATTACTCTCTCATGTTCATCCTTATCTTGGTACCTAAATATTTATTTGTTAACAAATCGAATCCCTATTGTGCTGCACCTCTCTATCATTTGTATTTGTGTCCTACACTTAGTATCTCTGTCTTATGTTGCCATCCTCCTGACTATAGATTTACTTGTGTAGTTATACACCATATACTAATTCAAGATTTGTTTCCAAATATATGAACAAGACTTCATATGCTGCCACCTATTATTTTAGGAATAAATCTTCTACAAATTTATTTAACAAAATCCAAAGTAATCCCTATTAATTAATCTTTATAATTTTACTACAGTTGGATTCAACTAAAGGATAAATATTTCTCTCTTCCAGGAATTAGGAAGTTTCAGCAAATTCAGGTGAATATCCTGACATAATAATCAAGCCTAAAATGAATCCAGTAGATCTAGTTACTCATGTACAGACCTTAACTGATAAGGTGGAAAACATTACTCAAGCCTTAAACTCACTTCAGCAAGAGAACACTACTTTAAAAAAATATTTTAAAGAGATTGCTGAAAAACAAAATGTATCCCATATCATTGAACCTAATGTTAATCCACCTGATGTCTTTTCAGGGGATAGAAAAACATTTAGAGAATTCAGAAATGCCTGCTGCTCTATACTCTTAAACCTCACACATACCCTACAGAGCAGGTAAAAGTACTAAACTAACTACACCTTCTTACAGTCCTTGGACACCTTCTTTCAAACCATGTCTCAGCTATATGATGATCCTTACCTCCAGTTAACTGCTGAAACCTCAATGAGAGCCCTGAGACAGCATAAAAAAACCTGTGGAGGATTATATAGCTGAATTTAAGAGGTGGTCCAAGGATAGTGGATGGAACGAGTTATCCTTAAGAAACCAGTTTAGATTAGGATTGTCAGACTCACTCAAAGACGATTTAGCTAGAGTTGAGTTACCTCACACATTAGATGCATTAATTATTCTAAGTATTAGTTTAGATAGGTGTCTTCGTGAACGAAGGAATGAACGTAGCTCAGTTGACTTTACTCAAAAACGCCCTAACACACCTGGAGGCCCACATTCTTACAACAGACCAGTATCGCAGTCTACCCCTGAAGCTATGGACATTGGAGTTATAAGAGGTCCCCTAAATCCACAAGAAAAGCAACGTAGAAAAAATATCAACCTCTGCATGTACTGTGGAGCCGTTCAACACACTGTCAAGGACTGTCCTCTTCTAAATCGTCAAAGGAAGGGTAAGAACATAGACATTAACTATTGTTATAGTTTACAACATTCTTCATCCACTCATTTCCTCTTACCCCTTGTTTTACAGTGGGAGAACCATCGTCTACCCAGTCAAGCGATTATTGATTCTGGAGCGAGCTCTAACTATATTGATTCAAATTTTGTCATTGTAAATAAAATTCCACTAATCAAAAAGCAGAATCCTGTTTTAGCTTGTGTTATTGACGGAAATCCTATTTCCTCTGGTCCTATTCTCTTTCAAACCATTCCACTGTTGCTAACCATACAATCCTCACACATAGAATATGTTTCATATGATGTAATTGACTCCCCGCTCTATCCATTCGTTTTGGGGTTCTCCTGGTTAAAATTGCATGATCCTGTAATATCGTGGTCTACATCTACTATTCATTTCACTTCATCTTATTGCACTACAACCTGTTACACTAGCCATCACATTTTACATACCCATGAAAATGAAATACCAACAGAATATTCAGATTTCAAGGATGTATTCTGAAAAAAGGAATCTGAAAATCTTCCTCCACATAGGAAGTATGACTGCCCGATAGAGTTAATTCCATGAGCAGACATCCCCTGTGGGCACATTTTTCCTTTATCTAAGGTTGAACTTGATTACCTAAAAAGTTACCTTGAAGAAGATAACTTGAGAAAGGGCTTTATCAGACCCTCCACCTCACCAGCGGGGGCTGGTATGTTCTTTGTGAAGAACAAGGATGGAACTATCCGTCCTATAGTGGATTATAGGGAGTTAAATAAACGCACTGTTAAAAACTGCTACCCCCTTCCACTTATACCCGAGCTTATTGAACGCCTTGAGGGAGCCACTTGTTTCACCAAGCTAGATCTGAGAGGTGCATATAACCTCATCAGAGTTAGGAAAGGGGACGAATGGCTCACAGCATTTCAAACTCGTTATGGTCTATACGAGTATGTCGTGATGCCATTCGGCCTCTGTAATGCCCCAGCAACGTTTGAATATTTAATTAACGATATATTCAAAGATCTATTAGATGTATTCGTTGTCATCTATTTAGATGATATTCTTATATATTCACAAAACCATACCGACCATATTAAACATGTAAGAACAGTACTCTCCAGATTAAGACAACATCACTTATACGCTAAGCCTGAAAAGTGTATATTAAACTCTAAAACCATCACATTCTTGGGTTATGTAATTACAGCAGAAGGAATTAACATGGAAAATTCTAAGATAAAAACTATCCTTGAATGGCCCGTACCCACGACCAAGAGACAAATACAACGCTTCATGGGTTTTGCGAACTTCTATAGAAAGTTCATTAAGAACTTTGCTCAGTTGGCAAAACCTCTCACTTATCTGACTAAAAATAACGTTAAATTCCTCTGGACTGAATCAACTCAGAAGGTATTTGATATATTAAAACAAAAGTTCACAACAGCTCCCATATTGTCCTATCCTGATCCATCACACCAGTTTGTATTGGAGGTAGATGCCTCAGACCATGCTGTAGGAGCGGTACTCTCTCAACGAAAATCCTTAAAACATCCCCTTCATCCAATTGCCTATTTCTCTAGAGTTATGAATGACTCAGAGCTTAATTATGCAATAGGTGAAAAAGAACTTCTGGCAATAAAATCTGCATTTGAACATTGGCGTCACCTATTGGAGGGAACTGAAATCCCTATATTGATCTATACAGATCACCGAAATTTAGAATTCCTGAAAACCAATCGCACTTTAACATCTAGACAGGTGCGCTGGAATCTCTATTTTAGTAGATTTAATTATGTGATTACTTATAGGCCTTGCAACAAAAATCTAAAGGCAGATGCCCTATCCAGAATTTATGAAAAACCAACGGAAATCCAATACCAGTAGATCATATTATAGGTCTCACTGATGACTCCATAACACTTTTTAAAAGACACCAACTAACCGATAGTGAAATTCCCTCTTCTCAGGTACTGCTATCTAATGATGGCCTTTTATATCATGGAAAATTGGTTTATGTACCAAAAACGTTAAGATCTCAAATTCTAAAAACTAACCATGACAACCCCCTGGCTGGACACCCTGGAATAAAAAAGACTATTGAAATGATAGGCAGATACTTCTGGTGGCCTAATATTTACAATGACATCAAAGAATATGTCCTATCCTGTAGAATTTGTACTGTATCTAAATCCAAACACCAAAAACCAGATGGAGAATTACACCCTCTACCCACTCCATAACGTCCTTGGACAGATATAGCTCTTGACTATATAGTGGATTTACCAAAATCATCAAATTATACTACTATTATAGTTGTCGTTGATTTATTCAGCAAGATGGCTCATTTCATTCCATCAACCAAATAACCCACTGCTTCTGAAACGGTTCATCATTTAATTAAACATGTCATAAAACTTCATGGAGTTCCTCTCAGTATAACCTCTGATAGAGGCTCCCAATTTACTAGTAAATTCTGGAACCAACTCTGTAAATCACTTAACATACAAAAACGCTTAAGTACCTCATTTCATCCACAGTAAAACGGACAGACGGAAAGAACCAATCAATGGTTAGAACAATTTCTACGTTGTTTTACCAACGAAAACCAGGATGATTGGTCAACTTTACTTCCATATGCGGGATTTTCTTATAACAATTCTGTACATTCCACAACTAAACATTCTCCTTTCTATATCAACTATGGATTCCACCCCCATTTCCACTATGAAGCTCTCAAAAACGGTTTGAGTCCTCTAGTTAACCAATTTGTTAACACCATTGCTGACACCTTTATTTCTATTGAGAATAATATTAGACAGACAAAGGAGTATCAAAAGTTTTATTATGACCTCAAGCATTCACCTTCTCCCACCTATGCCATAGGTGACAAAGTATGGTTTTCTACAAGGAATCTTCGACTCCCTTACCCATCACGTAAACTGACCTCCCTGTTTATTGGTCCATACGAAATTAAGTCAATCGTCAATCCTTTTGCTGTTACGCTTTCCTTACCGGACGATTTCAGGATACACCCGACATTTCATGTCTCTCTCTTGAAACCATTCAGACCTATAAGGGAGCAGGAAAACTCCTCCATTCCAGTCCCCTCACCTCAGTCCTCGGAACAGGAATATGAGGTGGGGTCTATCAAGAACTCTAGGTGGATAAATGATACTCTCCAATATCTGGTCCATTGGAAGGGTTTCCCAGCTGAGGATGATACTTGGGAGCCTGCCTCTAATTTGTCGGCCAGACGTCTGGTTTCCCGATTCCATCACTCTCATCCTGATCGCCCTAAACCTTTATCCTCGGAGTGGATCCTTGGGTGGAGGGGAGTTCTGTCATGATTTACACCGTAATTCCAACTTCCCCTTTAATAGGTGGTGTCTATCACCACACCGGTATAAATGTTCCTCCCACAGTTTGATAGTTGCTTGATTATTTTGTACTGCAAGTTCAGAAACGTCCAGCTCCTGCATGTGGTATTCTCTCTGTGACTTCCATCACCTCACTTACCAGCTGCCTTCTACTGAACATTCCTGCTGACTTACCATCTTTACCGGAGCACTTCCTAAGGATCGTTCAGTCTCCCTGCAAACTTGTTCTTTCCAGAGCTGACAGTTTACCACTTCCGGTCTCCGTTACACTGCAGCCGTGACGTCACACGCCGGAGCTGCACACAGACTGAATCTCTCTCATAGGATCCTCTCCTGTCTCAGCGTTAACTCCTCTTCCACAAAATAGTAAGACTGTTTGTTTAATTATTACTCTCTCATGTTCATCCTTCTCTTGGTACCTAAATATTTATTTGTTAACAAATCGAATCCCTATTGTGCTGCACCTCTCTATCATTTGTATTTGTGTCCTACACTTAGTATCTCTGTCTTATGTTGCCATCCTCCTGACTAAAGATTTACTTGTGTAGTTATACACCATATACTAATGCAAGATTTGTTTCTAATTATATGAACAAGACTTCATATGCTGCCACCTATTATTTTAGGAATAAATCTTCTACAAACTTATTTAACAAAATCCAAAGTAATCCCTATTAATTAATCTTTATAATTTTACTACAGTTGGATTCAACTAAAGGATAAATATTTCTCTCTTCCAGGAATTAGGAAGTTTCAGCAAATTCAGGTGAATATCCTGACAGTACCTGACCCTGAATTTAACTCAGCCTTCAAAGTGGAGCATATTCATAACTTATTACATGAGGTGCTTAAGACTCTGGGCATTTCTAAATCAAAACCAATTGAAAACAAACCAGTTAAATGTTGTTTTCAAAGCTCCTCTAGAAATCCCTGAAGTATTTCAGGTTCCAGATTTGGTGTCTGATTACTTTGCCAAGGAATGGAAAAAGCCTGGTATAGCATTTGCTCCTTCTCTCAGGTTTAAAAAGATGTATCCAATTCCAGAACAGAATGTGGAATTGTGGGAAACTATTTCCAAGGTGGATGGAGCTATTTCTACATTAGCAAATGCACTACTATTCCTATGGTGGATAGAACTTCTTTCAGGGATTCAATGGACCGAACATGAGAGTGTTTCTTAAGGATGCTCTTACTACAAACAGGGCTTTTGCTTATACCAGCAGTGACATGTGTGGCTGTGGCGGGGCCCTATGGTGCGATTCTTTATCTAAACTGGCTGCAGAGCCATCTTCTGATGGGGACTTTCAGAATTGCATTAGGGCTAATGCTTTTATTTTTGACGCAGTAATAGACATCATCAAGATTTATGTCAAAAATATGTCTATGGCAGTTCTTGCAAGAAGGGCGTTATGGCTAAAATCTTCATCAGCAGACATAGGCCTCTAGTTATCAACCTGTCTACTTACCTGTCTACTTACCCAATACGCTCGCCTAAGCTCGCCTAACATCGCCGCTGCGGATCTGAAGCACATCACTTGTGTTTAATAAAAATAAAGGGCCGGATTACAAGTGGAGCAGTATTTTGTGTTTCCACTAGATCGCCAATTGCGCTAGAATTAAAATTTTTGCTCTAGTGGTAACCTGACTAGCACAAAACGCAGAAGTTAGAATATAGTGTGCACATTAATTTATTCCCCCATAGAAGTCAAAGTAGAAAAAGTGAAAAACTAACACCACACTATTGCCCAAACACAATCGCATATTTTCAGTTGCGCTAACCGACATGAAAATATGAATATTTATTTTTCCAATGTTCTTTACATAACAGAATATATATTTCTTCTGTTAAGTGTGATCAGTCCACGGGTCATCATTACTTCTGGGATATCACTCCTCCCCAACAGGAAGTGCAAGAGGATTCACCCAGCAGAGCTGCATATAGCTCCTCCCCTCTACGTCACTCCCAGTCATTCTCTTGCACCCAACGACTAGATAGGATGTGTGAGAGGACTATGGTGATTAAACCTTTGCTAGAGATAATATCTCAGGGATACCTTCTGGACTTCAAATACTCTCCTCCAAGAGAGAGATTTCATCTGTCAAGATTGTCAACAATCCAGACAAAGAAAGAGGCGTTTCTACGCTGCGTACAAGAGCTCTTGTTAATGGGAGTAATCCATCCAGTTCCACGATCGGAACAGGGACAGAGGTTTTACTCAAATCTGTTTGTGGTTCCCAAAAAAGAGGGAACTTTCAGACCAATCCTGGACTTAAAGATCCTAAACAAATTCCTAAGAGTTCCATCGTTCAAGATGGAGACTATTCGGACAATTTTACCTATGATCCAAGAGGGTCAATACATGACCACTGTAGATTTAAAAGATGCTTACCTTCACATACCGATTCACAAAGATCATTATCGGTACCTAAGGTTTGCCTTCCTAGACAGGCATTACCAGTTTGTGGCTCTTCCATTCGGATTGGCTACAGCTCCAAGAATCTTCACAAAGGTTCTGGGTGCTCTTCTGGCGGTACTAAGACCGCGGGGAATCTCGGTAGCTCCATACCTAGACGACATTCTGATACAAGCTTCAAGCTTTCAAACTGCCAAGTCTCATACAGAGTTAGTGCTGGCATTTCTAAGGTCACATGGATGGAAGGTGAACGAAAAGAAAAGTTCACTCGTTCCACTCACAAGAGTTCCCTTCCTGGGGACTCTTATAGATTCTGTAGAAATGAAGATTTACCTGACAGAGGACAGGCTAACAAGACTTCAAAGTGCTTGCCGCACCCTTCATTCCATTCAACACCCGTCAGTGGCTCAATGCATGGAGGTAATCGGCTTAATGGTAGCGGCAATGGACATAGTACCCTTTGCACGCTTACACCTCAGACCACTGCAACTGTGCATGCTAAGTCAGTGGAATGGGGATTACTCAGACTTATCCCCTTCTCTGAATCTGGATCAAGAGACCAGAAATTCTCTTCTATGGTGGCTTTCTCGGCCACATCTGTCCAGGGGGATGCCATTCAGCAGACCAGACTGGACAATTGTAACAACAGACGCCAGCCTTCTAGGTTGGGGTGCCGTCTGGAATTCTCTGAAGGCTCAGGGACAATGGAGTCAGGAGGAGAGTCTCCTGCCAATAAACATTCTGGAATTGAGAGCAGTTCTCAATGCCCTCCTGGCTTGGCCCCAGTTGACAACTCGGGGGTTCATCAGGTTTCAATCGGACAACATCACGACTGTAGCTTACATCAACCATCAGGGAGGGACAAGAAGCTCCCTAGCTATGATGGAAGTATCAAAGATAATTTGCTGGGCAGAGTCTCACTCTTGCCACCTGTCAGCAATCCACATCCCGGGAGTGGAGAACTGGGAGGCGGATTTCTTAAGTCGTCAGACTTTTCATCCGGGGGAGTGGGAACTTCATCCGGAGGTCTTTGCCCAAATACTTCGACGTTGGGGCAAACCAGAGATAGATCTCATGGCGTCTCGACAGAACGCCAAGCTTCCTCGTTACGGGTCCAGATCCAGGGATCCAGGAGCAGTCCTGATAGATGCTCTGACAGCACCTTGGGACTTCAGGATGGCTTACGTGTTTCCACCCTTCCCGTTGCTTCCTCGATTGATTGCCAGAATCAAACAAGAGAGAGCATCAGTGATTCTAATAGCACCTGCGTGGCCACGCAGGACTTGGTATGCAGACCTGGTGGACATGTCATCCTGTCCACCTTGGTCTCTACCTCTGAAACAGGACCTTCTGATACAGGGTCCCTTCAAACATCAAAATCTAACTTCTCTGAAGCTGACTGCTTGGAAATTGAACGCTTGATTTTATCAAGACGTGGATTTTCTGAGTCAGTTATTGACACCTTAATACAGGCTAGGAAACCTGTTACCAGAAAGATTTACCATAAGATATGGCGTAAATACCTATATTGGTGTGAATCCAAAGGTTACTCTTGGAGTAAGGTTAGGATTCCTAGGATATTGTCTTTTCTACAAGAAGGTTTAGAAAAGGGTTTATCTGCTAGTTCATTAAAGGGACAGATCTCAGCTCTGTCCATTCTGTTACACAAACGTCTGTCAGAAGTTCCTGACGTCCAGGCTTTTTGTCAGGCTTTGGCCAGAATTAAGCCTGTGTTTAAAACTGTTGCTCCACCATGGAGTTTAAACCTTGTTCTTAATGTTTTACAGGGCGTTCCGTTTGAACCCCTTCATTCCATTGATATAAAGTTGTTATCTTGGAAAGTTCTATTTTTAATGGCTATTTCCTCGGCTCGAAGAGTCTCTGAATTATCAGCCTTACATTGTGATTCTCCTTATTTGATTTTTCATTTGGATAAGGTAGTCCTGCGTACTAAACCTGGGTTCTTACCTAAGGTAGTTACTAACAGGAATATCAATCAAGAGATTGTTGTTCCTTCTTTATGCCCAAATCCTTCTTCAAAGAAGGAATGTCTACTGCACAACCTGGATGTAGTCCGTGCTCTAAAATTTTACTTACAGACAACTAAGGAATTTCGACAAACGTCTTCTCTGTTTGTCATTTACTCTGGGCAGAGGAGAGGTCAAAAAGCTTCCGCTACCTCTCTTTCTTTTTGGCTTCGTAGCATAATTCGTTTAGCTTATGAGACTGCTGGACAGCAGCCTCCTGAAAGAATTACAGCTCATTCTACTAGAGCTGTGGCTTCCACTTGGGCCTTCAAGAATGAGGCCTCTGTTGAACAGATTTGCAAGGCTGCAACTTGGTCTTCGCTTCATACTTTTTCCAAATTTTTCAAATTTGACACTTTTGCTTCATCGGAGGCTATTTTTGGGAGAAAGATTCTTCAGGCAGTGGTTCCTTCTGTATAAAGAGCCTGCCTTTCCCTCCCGTCATCCGTGTACTTTTGCTTTGGTATTGGTATCCCAGAAGTAATGATGACCCGTGGACTGATCACACTTAACAGAAGAAAACATAATTTATGCTTACCTGATAAATTCCTTTCTTCTGTAGTGTGATCAGTCCACGGCCCGCCCTGTTTTTAAGGCAGGTAAATATTTTTTAATTTATACTCCAGTCACCACTTCACCCTTGGCTTTTCCTTTCTCGTTGGTCCTTGGTCGAATGACTGGGAGTGACGTAGAGGGGAGGAGCTATATGCAGCTCTGCTGGGTGAATCCTCTTGCACTTCCTGTTGGGGAGGAGTGATATCCCAGAAGTAATGATGACCCGTGGACTGATCACACTACAGAAGAAAGGAATTTATCAGGTAAGCATAAATTATGTTATTTATACCAATATATACTGTATATATATATATATATATATATATATATATATATATAGATGATTTGTTATATATAGATATTTACAGATATATATATATAGGAATATCTATTTATAAATACATAGAACACATTCTGTTATGTACAGAACATTGGAATGTCAAATTTTTACAGTAAATATGTAGTTAAAACCTTTATTAAAAATTAATATTGCATAAATATATTTTTACATAATTTTCATCTACTTAACGGCAAAGGGCTCCAGTCCAATGCACTTATATATATGTCTGTATATTTGTACATATATATTTATGTGTTTATATGTATAGATATGTCTGCAAATACATATATACACATATCAATACATATGTACACATATTTAGACACACACACACACACATATATATATATATATATATATATATATATATATATATATAAAGAGAGAGAGAAAGAGAGAGAAAGCATTAGAGCTCTTAGCAGTCAAGTAGCTAAAAACATAAAATATTTCACATTCCAATGTTCTTCACATTTGGGAGTTTATTCGAAATATTTTTTCAGTATTATTATCGGTTATTTGTAGAGCGCCAACAGATTCTGCAGCGCTATAAACATAGGCAGTATACAAGGTAGCAATTATAGGGATCAAATTGGTGGAGGGGTAGAGTCACACTGTTGTAGTCAGCCCTTGTGAAGGTGATCTGCAAGCAGTTGGTCTTTTAGGCTTACATTGTAAGGGAGTGGATTAAAATCTTAGTTGTGTCTTGTGTAAGGAAATGTCTAATTTTAAAGATGTTTTTAAGGTGGAAGCAGCAAGATTTAGCCAAGATCTGAGCTAAGTGTGACCCCGATACATCAGGCATGTGGGGTAGGGGTAATGATGGAGTTGTCGACAGTTATAGAGAGATGGGGGGGTGGAGATTTTAGAAAAGGGGGGGGGGGAATAAGGAGCTCAGTTTTGGAGAGATTTAGCTTAAGGTAGTGAGAGGAAATCCATGAAAATATGTGAGAAAAACATTTAGTGACACAGGTTAGCAAGGAATGAGATAGTTCTGGAGCAGAGATGTAGAGTTGAGTGTCGTCGGCATACAAATGATATTGAAACCCGTGGGACTTTATTAGGGAACCTAATGATGACGTGTAGATTGAGAAGAGATGGGGACCAAGGACAGAGCCTTGTGGTACCCCAACAGAAAGTGGTAACGGGGCAGAGGAAGCCCCAGAGAAGGCTACACTAAAGCTATGGTTAGACAGGTAGAAAGAGAACCACGAGAGGGCTGTGCCAAAAATGCTGAAGGATTGGAGGGTTTGGAGCAGAAGTGGTGGTCAACAGTATCAAACGCTGCGGACAGATTAAGGAGGATAAGCAGAGAGAAGTGACCTTTGGAGTTTGCTGTAAGTAGGTGGTTAGTAATCTTAATGATTGCTGTCTCTGTAGAGTGATGGGGGCGAAATCCAGATATCAGTGGGTCAAGGAGGGAGTGTAATGTAAGGAAATTGGATAGGTGTGCATATACTAACTTTTAAAGAGACGCTTTGAGGCAAGAGGAAGTAGTGAAATAGGGTGGTAGTTGGATGGGGAGGTTGGATTGAGAGAAGGTTTTTTTTAGGATAGGTGTTACCAGTGCATGTTTTAGAGATGAGGTAAATATACTAGTGCTGAGGGAGCAATTGAAAATGTGTGTGAGTATAGGGGTAAGGGTAGAAGAGAAGGAGGGGAGTAGCTGTGAGGGGATGCGTTCGAAAGGACCGGTAGTGAGGTGAGAGCACAGTATAAGTGCAGAAACTTTTTCTTCAGTAACAGGGGCGAAAGAGCTAAATATATGGGTTTTGGTTAATTGCAAGATTTTGAGGGGGTGAGAGGCTGGAAACATGCTGAGAGCTGATTTCGTTTCTGATGGAATCGATTTTGTTATTGATGTGGCTGGCAAAATCTTGAGCTGACAGAGAAGTTGTATTAGTAGGTGGGGGTGGGTGGAGAAGAGTTTTGAAAGTGTAGAACAGACATTTTGTGTTTGAAGAAAAAGTGGAGATAAGAGTAGAAAAGTACTGTTGCTTATAAAGATTAAGAGCAGAGTAGTAGGAGTTCAAGATGAACTTGTAGTGAAGAAAGTCAGCTGAATTTTGAGATTTTCTCCAGTGCCGCTCAGCAGTACGGGAACATCTGCGTAGGTACAGTGTCAGAGGAGTATGCCAGGGCTGAGGGTGAGTGTGTGATTTCCAAGCTATGGTAGGAAGGGCCAGATTGTCAAGGACCGATGTAAGTGTGCAATTATAGTGGCAGATAGATTGGTCAGGGCAGGAAAAGGAGGAGATGGACGAGAGGAGAGGTTTGAGAGAACTAGCGAGCTGTTGCTGATCTAATGACATAATGCTTCTGTGAAGTTTGGTGTGAGGGGTAGAAGGAGGGAGAGTTGTAGGGAGGGATGAGATGTTGCAAGTGAGGAAATGATGGTCAAAAAGAGGAAAAGGGGAGTTTGTGAAGTTTGAAATAGTGCATCGATAGCTAAAGATCATATCAAGAGAGTGGCCATCTTTATGAGTGGGAGAGTCAGTCCATTGTGACAGACCAAAAGAGGAAATGAGTTGCAGAAGTTGTGGGATTGATAAGAGGGATGTTGAAGTCACCAAGAATGAGGCAGGAGTGTCTGAGGAAAGGAGCATGGCTGAAGTGGAGACCCCCATGTGACAATGCAGCAGTGGATTCTGCGTCTAAATGAGAGAGCCAAGTTTCTGTGAGAGCCAGAAGGTTGAGGGAGTGGGAGATAAAGAGGTCATGGATAGAAGTGAGCTTGTTGCAAACAGAGGGAGAGTTCCAGAGTGCACAAGTGAAGAGGGTAGTGGCTTTAGATACAAGAAGGATGTGAGTAAGTTTACCAGAGTTTTGTTTTCTGAGTCTGTGGCTGTGCACGGCTAGGAAGTTGTTGGGGACCAGCATTAGGGAAGATGTCACCAGCAGCTAGTATGAGTAAGAGGGAGATTAACATGAGGTGAGATGCAGATTTGCAGTAATGAGACTGTTTTTGGGATGAGGTGCAGGGGAGAGAGAGGGAATCTAGGAATAATGTGTGAAGTTCATGAGTACAAAAGTAAGGTGAGTTTAAGAGAGATGGGCTAATGAACAGAACAGGTGGTGAGCGGGAAGGAGTAATTGAGTAAAGTAGTTTGTTATAGAGGCAAGAGGTAGCAAAAAGGAATATTAATATATTGAGCATTTTTACAAAAGTGGGAACTAATTAAACACATAAAACACAGCAAAAATTATGGCAGCACTTGCATAAGGAAACAATGAGATACTTAAAACACAAAAATGACAAGTACTTGCCTTGTGTCTTTCCCCTCGTCCAATTGTATAATTCTTATCTTAATGCCTCATTTATAAAATTAAAAATGTGAACATATACTATTGTGACAATGCACACTGCCCAGGCAGTATATATATATATTTTTTATATACATATATATATATATATATATATAGATATATCAGTATATATATACGTTTATTTGTCACAGGTTTTGCACTATGGTGGAATACATTATCGTGGTTGCATCCAACTTTTTGCATGCATAACAGATTTTTCCTTGCACGCTAAATTTTTACTTTTAACTCATAATATAAGCGCAACCCGACGAGCACCCGTCTAGCATAGTTTGTGCTCGAGTGGGAGCGCTAAATACTTGTAGTCCTAAATAATAGCATTTCATTCATTTGGCTGATCAACACATTAGTTAGTATTATACAATTACAAAATTTTAACTTATTCTTGAAATGGAAATTTATAATATAGATACTTCTAAAATATCAGATTGTGTGTTGTAAGTATGATTATTTTGCATAAATAACACATGATTACTGCATTAGTTTTTCAAAATAAAATAATGACAGAGCAAGCTCTGACTAGTTCCAGTGTTCCATAAGCCAATGGTTTTGTCAGGTGGTCAGTGTCTTCATGGTGATCAGCTGATACCTACCTTGGCCTATGACCCCCTCATCTGAAAGAGGGGTCTCTTAACCCATTTTAGTGCTTATTTTGCATAGTTTATGCTTGAGTGGGATTGCTAAATAGCGTGCCACTTGCAATCTAACCCTAAATCAGCAGCTAATGTTGATACAGCCTAGCATATTATTACATCCCTTTATGCATGGCGGCACAAAAGTAACAGGTTTCTTGTCCACATGCTTCCAAATGAGTTTTATTTATTTATTTACTTAGCAATAGCCGATTTTGGCAAGACCGCACAATTTACGAATGTCTCCAGGAGTGAGGCATTTAGTAGCGCTTCTCACCACTTTTGGCGAGACCCCTAAAAAACCCTGTAAAGGACACAAGATTTACAGGATGTTAAAACCATGATAATTGTGTGCATGTGTAGTTGATTGACTAAGGGAAAAGAGGTTAAGACCAAGACGAGTAAGAACTCATAAAGGGAAGTGGGAGCCACAACTTTCATTATTTGGAGGAGCCAATCGGGAGTAGACACAGCTATCCAGGGTTATTGTGTTGGCTAAAGTTGCATTCTAATGCTGTATCTTATCTCAATGCTGAAGGGACAGATATGTGGCAGCATTTAGATTGTGAATTATCAGAATTGGAAAACCCAGAAATATCAGAGCTAAATTACATGAAATGGGGCAAAATAAATAAAGGTAGAAGTTTCACACAGTACTTTTTACAATAAATATGCAATTAACAGAACTGTACATTACAAAAATATTTTATATACTTTTATCCAATTTGAACATACCAAGGTGTTCAATTATATAAACTGTTAAACTATTGTTCTTTTATGTTGTAGGTATAATTCAGAAGAAGAAATGCAGCAAAAGAATCTCCAGAGCAACTTCTGTAACATAAGAAAACTGAGGAGATTTTATGACGCAACTTTATTACCTGCTTATCTCCCTGTACCAGCTTAAAGGGACATTATACTGCTGTTTACAACTACAGTAGCATGACAACTAATCACCATTCTAATATTTGTTCTCCTGTGACTTCAGCTCTCTTTAAAGCCTACCTCTTATTTTAACTCTTTACAAGTGCTGATCAGTGAAGTTCTGAATCTTCACACTGGTGGCTGCATTCTTAGAGCATAAGATTTCTTGCATTCTGGTACATTCAAGTATACAGTGTTTTGTTTTTTTACAATCCATATTGTGCACTTAAGTCTTACGTGCACAATATGGAAAGGGAATTGTACATTTTTGCATTGGCTGCATAACTCTATATTTTTCCTGGGGGCTTTTTTTATATTTGTTATGTAATTTTTAAAATGTATAACAAAAAAACAAAGTAACGCTTTTGCTTTCTATTGGGTGAAGATGTATAATAGGAGATGTGGATCGGTGTCCCAGCCCTTTGTCAATAATGGGATACAAGTTCTAGGCCTCCAGTTAAAACATTTCCATAAAAGGGTTATGGAATAGTGTTGTCATCTGTCCAGGAATGACCCGGACAGTTTGGGTTTCCATTTGTGTATCCAGGTTTGAAGCTGAGGTACATTTGAAATTAAAAACATTATTTTATAGTGCTTGGTGTTATTATACTGATACAGATACCACTGATCCTATAACCAGCCCTCTTCTGGCTATACCCATGAGCCAGTGTCACTACTGTGTCTTTGTATAGTGTTTGGTGTTATTATACAGATGCAGATACCACTGATCCTATAACCAGCCCTCCTCTGGCTATACCCATGAGATAGTGTCACTACTGTGTCATTTTATAGTGCTGGGTGTTATTATACTGATGCAGATACCACTGACCCTATAACCAGCCAGAGGAGGGCTATACCCATGTGCCAGTGTCACTACTGTGTCATTTTATAGTGCTGGGTGTTATTATACTGATGCAGATACCACTGATCCTATAACCAGCCCTCCTCGGGCTATACCCATGTGCCAGTGTCACTACTGTGTCATTATATAGTTCTGGGTGTTATTATACTGATGCAGATACCACTGACCCTATAACCAGGCCTTGATTGGCTATACGCATGTGCCAGTGTCACTACTGTGTCTTTACAGCTGGGTGTTATTATACAGATGCAGATACACATCCAGTATTTCACTCAGGCTTTTTTTATTCCATAACTTATCACCCAATATTGCTAGCAGTCTCTTGACAAGCCACTAACTTTATTCACACAACATATTTTTTTTTATTCCTATTATTTAATCAGAAAGAAAAGATATACTAAGGTTGTGGCGGACACTGCAAGGGCTAGTCATGGACACCAGTGTCCGTGTACGGACACCTTGCCTATCCCTGTGTCTTAGAGTGTGTGTGAGATATAGAGTGTGTATTTGTGTGAGAGTGTGTCTTTGTGTGTGTGAGACAGTATGAGGCCTATCAATGTCGGATCAGGTCTGACAGACATCACTGAATGCGGAGAGCAATACGCTCTCCGTATTCAGCATTGCACCAGCAGCTGCTGGTGCAACGCCGCGCTCCTGCAGACTTGCGGCCAATGGGCCGCCAGCAGGGGGTGTCAATAAACCCAATCGTACTCGATCGGGTTGGATTTCTGGCGATTCCTGTCCGCCTGCTCAGAGCAGGCGGACAGGGTTATGGAGCAGCGGTCTTTATGACCGCTGCTTCATAAGTACTGTTTCTGGCGAGTCTGAAGACTCGCCAGAAACACGGGCCCTCAAGTTCCATTCGGACCTTGATAGATAGGCCCCAAAATGTGAGTGTGTGTTAGAGTGTGAGTGCGTGTTAGTGTGTGTGAGATATGGGGGTAGATTTATTAAGAGCTGAGCGGACATGATTCGCTGTAGCTGTCAGCATCTAACATTGCACAAGCATTTTTGGTGAAATGCTTGTGCAATCCCGCTATTTAATAACTACCTAGCTAAAATAAATACAAAAGTACCTGTAAAATAAAACCTAACCTAAGTTACAATAACACCTAACCTAACCCTACAATTAAATAAATTAACTAAATTATAAACAATTAAATAAATTAAATTAGCTAAAGTACAACCCCCCCCCCACTAAATTACAGAAAATAATAAACAAATTAAAATCAGCCAATAGGATGGAACTTCAATCCTATTGGCTGATTACATCAGCCAATAGGATTTTTTCTACCTTAATTCCGATTGGCTGATAGAATTCTATCAGCCAATCGGAATTGAAGGGACGCCATCTTGGATGACGTCATTTAAAGGAACCTTCATTCAGTCGTCGGCCGTCGGATGAAGAGGATGCTCCGCGTCGGATGTCTTGAAGATGGACCCGCTCCGTGCCGGATGGATGAAGATAGAAGATGCCGTCTGGATGAAGACTTCTGCCCGTCTGGAGGACCACTTCGCCCGGCTTGGATGAAGACTTCTCCCGACTTCGTTGAGGACTTCGGCCCGGCTTGGATGAAGACTTCTGCCGCTTCCTTGAGGATGGATGTCAGGTCTTCAGAACTGTAAGTCGATCTTCAGGGGGTTAGTGTTAGGTTTTTTTAAGGGTGTATTGGGTGGGTTTTATTTTTAGGTTAGGGTTTGGGCCTGCAATAGAGCTAACTGCCCTTTTAAGGGCAATGCCCATCCAAATGCCCTTTTCATGGCAATGGGGAGCTTAGTTTTTTAGATAGTATTTTATTTGGGGGGTTGGTTGTGTGGGTGGTGGGTTTTACTGTTGGGGGGTTGTTTGTATTTTTTTTTTACAGTTAAAAGAGCTGATTTCTTTGGGGCAATGCCCCCCAAAAGGCCCTTTTAAGGGCTATTGATAGTTTAGTTTAGGCTAGGGTTTATTTTTATTTTGGGGGGACTTTTTTTTATTTTGATAGGGCTATTAGATTAGGTGTAATTAGTTTAAATATCTTGTAATTTGTTTATTATTTTCTGTAATTTAGTGGGAGTTTTTGTACTTTAGCTAATTTAATTTATTTCATTGTTTTAATTTAATTAATTATTTTAATTGTAGGGTTAGGTTAAGTGTTATTGTAACTTAGGTTAGGTTTTATTTTACAGTCAGGTACTTCTACCTAGTTAAAATAAATACAAACTTGGCTGTAAAATAAAAATAAACCCTAAGCTAGATACAATGTAACTATTAGTTATATTGTAGCTAGCTTAGGGTTTATTTTACAGGTAAGTATTTAGTTTTAAATAGGAATTATTTAGGTAATGATAGTAATTTTATTTAGATTTATTTTAATTATATTAAAGTTAGTGGGTGTTAGGGTTAGACTTAGGGGTTAATAAATTTAGTATAGCGGCAGCGACGTTGGGAGCGGCAGATTAGGGGTTAATAAATGTAGGTAGGTGGCGGCATGTTAGGGACGACAGATTAGGGGTTAATAATATTTAACTAATGTTTGCATGTGGGAGTGCGGCGGTTTATGGGGTTAATATGTTTATTATAGTGGCGGCGGCGTTGGGGGCGGCAGATTAGGGTTAATAAGTGTAGTTAGGTTGCGGCGACATTGGGGGAGGGAGATTAGGGGTTAATAAATATAATGTAGGTGTCGGCGATGTTGGGGGCAGCAGATTTGGGGTTCAGAAGTATAATGTAGGTGGCGGCGATGTCCGGAGCGGCAGATTAGGGGTTAATAAGAATAATGTAGGTGTCAGCGATGTCGGGGGTGGCAGATTAGGGGTCAATAAGTTTAAGATGGGGTGTTTAGACTCGGGGTTCATGTTAGGGTGTTAGGTGTAAACATAAAACGTGTTTCCCCATAGGAATCAATGGGGCTGCGTTACTGAGTTTTACCCTGCTTTTTGGCAGGTGTTAGACTTTTTCTCAGCCGGCTCTCCCCATTGATTCCTATGGGGAAATCGTACACGAGCACGTACGACCAGCTCACCGCTGACTTAAGCAGCCCTGGTATTGGAGTGCGGTAAGGAGCACAATTTTGCTCAATGCTCAATTCTTTCCTTTTAACGCCGGGTTTGTAAAACCCCCTAATACCAGCGCTGCAGGTTAGTGAGCAGTGAGTAAAAACTGCTCGTTAGCACCGCACAGCTCCTAATGCAAAACTCGTAATCTGGCCAATAGTTTTCTCAATATTTTCAAATGTAAGAGATCATGACAGGTAAATAAATAAATATGTTATATTCTAACTTCCCTATTGTATGTTTTTGCCATGTATCTATGAATACTATGGGTTGGGTAGTCTTCCAGCTTTCCCACCTACTGGTTCCAGAGTCAGGAAAAATGTCCTTGTTTCTATGAACTGCCAAACTACGCCTACAACACATCTGACTCTGCCAGGCCACACCCACAGCACAACACTATTATGTTCCTCTAATTACAACTACGCCCACAAAACAAAGATAGACCTCCACCCACAACTCTCTTCACCTCACTGTTATGAAAAGCCATCAGGAAGTTGGGCAAATTATTTTTCTGAGTTGATGAGACATGCTTTTCTGCCCTTTCCATTTTTTTATGGGTTATTATCATGAGATATGTGGCCAAAGTGAAAGTCAAAACATTGTGGCAGATTGATTCATTATTGATGATGATTGCCTGTGTTTGAATGCAGGTTTTTCACTTAAAGGGACACTGAACCCAATTTTTTTCTTTCGTGATTCAGATAGAGCATGCAATTTTAAGCAACTTTCTAATTTACTCCTATTATTAAATTTTCTTCATTCTTTTGGTATGTTTATTTGAAAAGCAAGAATGTAAGTTTAGATGCTGGTCCATTTTTGGTGAACAACCTGGGTTGTCCTTGCTGATTGGACATAACTAATAAACAAGTGCTGTCCATGGTCTGAACCAAAAATGTGCTGGCTCCTTAGCTGAGATGCCTTCTTTTTCAAATAAAGATAGCAAGAGAACAAAGAAAATTTGATAATAGAAATAAATGAGAAAGTTGCTTAAAATTGCATGCTCTATCTGAATCATGAAAGAATTTTTTGGGTTCAGTATACCTTTAACCTATAATATCAATTAATGGCACTTGTACAATTAATTTATAATTTTATAATTAGTATTTTAAAAAATTGCAATCAGGTCAGATAATAATTAAACATTTAGATTTTAGTTTGGCATGTTTCATAATTTAAAAGTGTGATTTAATTATATATTTAGCTTTATATTAAACCAGTATTCATTCATGCTTTTTCTTTTACAAAGATATGACGAGTCCACGGAATTCATCCTTACTTGTGGGATTTATCCTCCTGCTAACAGGAAGTAGCAAAGAACACCACAGAAAAGCTGTATATATAGCTCCTCCCTCCTCTCCACCCCCAGTCATTCTCTTTGCCTGTGTTAGTAATAGGAAGAGGTAAAGTGAGGTGTTAGTTTTAGATTCTTCAATCAAGATGTTTTTTATTTTAAAATGGTACCAGCGAGTACTATTTTCCTCAGGGAGAAATGGATAAGGAATGAAGAAAAATTTTTGCCCTGAGGTTGATGATCTTAGCAGACGTTACTAAGATCCATTCTGGTTCCCACAGAGTTTCTGAAGGTAGTGCAAGAAAATCTTCAGTGTGGAGAACGGTGTTATGCTTTAAGCAACATTGAGGTATGTTCAGTCTTTTATTTCTGAGGAGACTTGTTATATCAGAATTGGCTGACATTTGTTTCCCTGCAAGGAAAAGGGTACGCAGTAGACCTATATGAAACTGAGGGTGTTACTGAAAGGCCTATTTGTTTCTATACATATTGTTATTTACTTTGGCAATATTTATATTGGGGCTTGACACTGGGAGAGGCAGCTTAACTTAAGATATGGCGTAAATATCTTTTTTGGTGTCAATCCAAAGGTTACTCATGGAGGATTACTAGGATTCTGTCTTTTCTACAAGAAGGATTGGAGAAAGGGTTATCAGCAAGTTCCTTAAAGGGACAGATTTCTGCCTTGTCAATTTTGCTTCACAAGCGTTTGGCTAATGTTCCAGACGTTCAGTCTTTTTGTCAGGCACTAACCAGAATTAAGCCTTTATTTAGACCAATTGCTCCACCTTGAAGTTTGAATTTAGTTCTTAGTGTTCTTCAAGGGGTTCCGTTTGAACCCATGCATTCCATAGATATTAAGTTGTTATCTTGGAAAGTTTTATTTTTGGTTGCTATTTCTTCTGCTCTTAGAGTTTCTGAGCTTTCAGCACTAAAATGTGACTCGCCTTATCTTATCTTTCATTCTGATAAGGTGGTTTTACGTACTAAACCTGGCTGGGTTCCTTCCTAAGGTTGTTTCAAATAAGAATATTAATCAGGAAATTGTTGTTCCTTCTTTATGTCCTAATCCTTCTTCTAAGAAAGAGCGTAAGTTGCATAACCTGGACGTGGTCCGTGCCTTGAAGTTTAACTTGCAGGCGACTAAGGATTTCCATCAATCATCTTCATTATTCATTGTTTATTCTGGAAAGCGTAGGGGTCAGAAAGCTACGGCTACCTCTCTTTCTTTTTGGCTGAAGAGTATCATCTGTCTGGCATATGAGACTGCTGGACAGCAGCCTCCTGAAAGAATTACGGCTTATTCTACTAGGGCTGTGGCTTCCTCATGGGCTTTTAAAAACGATGCTTCTGTAGAACAGATTTGCAAGGCTGCGACTTGGTCGTCTCTTCATACTTTTTCCAAATTTTACAACTTTGATACTTTTGCTTCGTCTGAGGCTGTTTTTGGGAGAAAGGTTCTTTAAGCAGTGGTGCCTTCCATTTAGGTTCCTGTCTTGTCCCTCCCTTTCATCCGTGTCCTATAGCTTTGGTATTGGTATCCCACAAGTAAGGATGAAATCCATGGACTCGTCATATCTTTGTAAAAGAAAAGTACATTTATGCTTACCTGATAAATTAATTTATTTTACGATATGACGAGTCCACGGCCCACCCTGTTATTTTAAGACAGATTTAAGTTATATTTATTTTTGTAAACTTCAGTCACCTCTGCACCTTTAGCTTTTCCTGTCTCTTCCTAACTTCGGTCGAATGACTGGGGGTGGAGAGGAGGGAGGAGCTATATATACAGCTCTGATGTGGTGCTCTTTGCCACTTCCTGTTAGCAGGAGGATAAATCCCAGAAGTAAGGATGAAATCCGTGGACTCGTCATATCGTAAAAGAAATTAATTTATCAGGTAAGCATAAATTTACTTTTTTAAATGTGAATTGAGTATGCACAGGAACTTGAACATCTAACAGCCATGTAAACAGATAATATATTCTGTTTTAAAGAGGCCAAACAAATTCTTGAAAAGCCAAAAATCATGAGAAAACCTGACCAAAGGGTTTTCGGATGGATTGAAATCCAGCTGGTGAATTGTTTTAATGCAGAGTTGTGAAGTTAAAATATTTTTTTTTAAAACAAAACCATGAAAAAATATGGTTTCAAATGTATTGGAATGCCTTTGAATGTAAAAATGTCAGGAAAAACAGAATAGACAATCAAATAGACCATTTTGGGAATGAACAGTCAAAATAGATACCTAAAAGTGACCGTAAAGTCTTTTTTTTTCTTTATTGCAAATAAAGGACTATATAGAGTGGAGCTCTAACAGTTGTGCGCAAGCAATAAGGGGAATATTGCGGCTCTTTGCACGCATTGGAAGTAGCGCACGTATACAGCGGCATCACTAGGGTTGGTGTCACACGGTGCGGTAACTTATGGTGTCGAATCCCCCCCCCCCGTATTGTTTTTTTGTTTTTTTAATAATGTTAGTAAAAATCTAAAAAAACTCAACCAGTGTAATAGATTAACCCCTTGAGGTACTTAGCCTAGTAAACACACATACAAACAGTATACACTCACACACACCAATACAGACACACACAGATGCAGACAAATACAGTGTATACACACACACACACTTGACACACAGGTACACATACATACACATACCTCCAATTTTTCCTGTTTTTTTTTCCACTGCCCTAGAAATACTGTAATGTATTGGCAGATATACATCCATCAATCACTGTGTGGAATGTTGCAATCTAGCATTTCTAGGGCAGTGGGAAAAAAACACACACAGGAAAAATTGGAGGGAAATAGGCAAATCAAATAATGAAAATACATTGTAAAGTTCTTAGACACATAATTATCAGTGTAATTCTTATTTTAATGTCCCCTTAATGTAATGTTCTAAACCAGTAATATATATTTCACATATTTTACTTAAATCAACTAAAACTGAAATAACAGATTTTTTTTCTGTGTGTGACCTATAAACAATTTATCTTGTGCCAGAGTGCTCAGTGCTGTCAGATGTAGCTCACTATTGTTTATTTAAATGGCACTTTATCTTCACTAAAGGTAACATTTTTATTTTAAGCTATATCTTATCTCCCACCTTAAATAACAGAAATATTAAAATAAAGGAGAAAGAGGGAGGAAGAGGAGAAATATGATAAAAAGTGAACGGGGAAAGTGGGATACACAGAGAGACAAGAGATAGGGGAGAGATAAGAGTGGAGGGTGAAACAGTGAAGAAGAGATGAGTGAGGAAAGAAGAAAAAAAGAGGGAGTAGAGAAAAAGAATAAAAAGATTTTCCTCTCTGTCTCCTGAACAGAGAATTTACCAACATTAAGCAGCCCATGATCTGCTCTAGGAGCAAAGGGGTTAAGTTTGTGCCCTGCTGTGAGTGTCTGCGGCACACACTCAAAAACTGTGTTCCAGTAACAATAAAAACATTATTTACTGCTGCAGCAACGTGAATGTGCGACAGGAAAGTGTGGGCACTTTGGTTACTCCTATACACCTGATACAGTATATATATGTATGTGTGTGTGTTTATTTGATATGTGTGTGTAATATATATATACTGTACATACATACACACATAAAAACTACACACATAAATACATATTCATGTTGTGCTTCTTTCTATCATTTGTGTTGAACACACTTGCTTTAAGACTGTGCATTTTTATTAAAGTCTGTCCTTCTAACTATAACCATGTAGTTTAGTATATTCAAGCAATCTAACACTTTAACCCTTCCCTGCCACAATGCTTTGGAACTTATTTCAGCCCTCACTAGCTGCCAATAGGTTAAACCCCAACTCCTTAGTCACCTGGTATCCTGAGCTAGCTCCTGCAGTAAGCAGGTTCTCCATAGCACAATACAAACACTGCAGTGAGCTTGCCCTTTACTATAAGACCCAATGCCGCTAAAAACAATCTAGTTACTTTATACATTGACTGCGTGGGCTAAAATAACACTTGATAAAATCCTGGGCATATATATATATATATATATTACTTTCACCAATCCATTTTCATTTTTAAAACAAAAAGCTACTTCCTTCTAATAAAAGCCTTGCTGTGACCTTATCACCCATGCACCAACCTGCCTGTGATGAATTGCCTAGCGGTGCGGTGCGTCCTGTGATTTGTCGCCCTTTCCTGCACAAACATTACAGTGTTACAACACGCCTGCTCTGCTGCTCTGTCTCATGATTCAGCTCTGACTTCTGCCCCTCTTACCTACTTGCTCTCTTCTCCTGAGGCTGAATGCAGTGAGCTGCCTGCTGCCTCAACGGAACGGAAGGAGTAAAAGAACCGCGCTTGGACAGGAAGAAGGGGGAGAGAAGGCAGGGAACAGCGGTGCCGCTCAGAATTCACTGAGAAGTAAAGACAAGTGCACATGCTGCTTACTTTTACAACTTCCCAGTTTGTCCGGACTCCTGAGTGCTCTCCCTCCCTTCTGTCCCACAATCACACAGTGCAGACTGCAAACCGGCACAACTGCAGTTAGGGGCCAAATGCAGATAAAAAAAATCTCTTTGCTATGTGGTGCAGCAGCGCAACCTGCAGTTAATACACCTGGTGTCACCCCCCCTGATGGTGTCACCCGGTGTGGTCCGCACCCCCCTAGTGACACCACTGCATGTTTAGGAGTTGAAAGTAAACATGTTCACTTGAGCGCAATTAAATTTAACCTGCATCGGGTTAGCCCGACTTCCGAGCTCTGGTTTAATGTTAAAGGGACACTAAACCTAATTTTTTTCCATTAATGATTCAGATAGAGCATGCGATTCTAAACAATGTTCTAATTTACTCCTATTATAAAGTTTTCTTCATTCTCTTGCTATCTTTATTTAAAAAAGCAGGAAAGTAAAGCAGAGCTGGCCCATTTTTGGTTGAGAAACTAGGTTATGCTTGCTTATTGGTTTGATAAATGTAGCCACAAATAAGCAAGTGCTGTTCCGATCAGCCAATAGAATGCGAGCTCAATCTGATTGGCTGATTGGATCAGCCAATCTGATTGAACTTGAATCTGATTGGCTGATTCAATCAGCCAATCACATTTTTCCTACCTTAATTCCGATTGGCTGATAGAATCCTATCAGCCAATCGGAATTCGAGGGACGCCATCTTAGATGACGTCATTTAAAGGAACCTTCATTCAGACTTAGGACGTCGTTAGAAGAGGATGGATACGCGTCGGCTGCTTCAAGATGGTCCCGCTCCGCGCTGGATGGAAGAAGATAGAAGATGCTGCCTGGATGAAGATGTCTACTGGTCCGGATACCCTCTTCTTGCCGGATAGGATGAAGAATTCAGACCCTCTTCTGGACCTCTTCTTGCCGGATAGGATGAAGACTTCGGACCCTCTTCTGGACGGATCGGTGATACCCGGCGTGGTGAAGATAAGGTAGGAAGATCTTCAGGGGCTTAGTGTTAGGTTTTTTAAGGGGGGTTTGGGTTAGATTAGGGGTATGTGGGTGGTGGGTTGTAATGTTGGGGGGGGGGTATTGTATGTTTTTTTACAGGCAAAAGAGCTGTTTTCTTTGGGGCATGCCCCGCAAAAGGCCCTTTTAAGGGCTTGTAAGGTAAAAGAGCTGTAAAATTTTTATTTTAGAATAGGGTAGGGCATTTTTTTTTATTTTGGGGGGCTTTGTTATTTTTTTAGGGGGCTTAGAGTAGATGTAATTAGTTTAAAAATCTTGTAATCTTTTTTTATTTTTTGTACATTAGTGTTAGTTTTTTTTTGTAATTTAGTGTGTTTTTTTTTTTGTAATTTAGTTTAGTTGATTTCATTGTAGATAATTGTAGATAGTTTATTTAATTAATTTATTGATAGTGTAGTGTTAGGTTTAATTGTAACTTAGGTTAGAATTTATTTTACAGGTAATTTTGTAATTATTTTAACTAGGTAACTATTAAATAGTTATTAACTATTTAATAGCTATTGTACCTGGTTAAAATAAATACAAAGTTGCCTGTAAAATAAATATTAATCCTAAAATAGCTACAATATAATTATTATTTATATTGTAGCTATATTAGGGTTTATTTTACAGGTAAGTATTTAGCTTTAAATAGGATTCATTTATTTAATAAGATTTATTTTATTTCGTTAGATTCAAATTATATTTAATTTAGGGGGGTGTTAGTGTTAGGGTTAGACTTAGCTTTAGGGATTAATACATTTATTATAGTAGCGGCGAGGTCCGGTCGGCAGATTAGGGGTTAATACTTGAAGTTAGGTGTCGGCGATGTTAGGGAGGGCAGATTAGGGGTTTATAAAATGTATTATAGGGGCTGCGAGACGGGAGTGCGGCTGTTTAGGAGTTAATAGATTTATTATAGTGGCGGCGAGATCCGGTCGGCAGATTAGGGGTTAATAAGTGTAGGTAAGGTAGCGGCGACATTGGGGGGGCAGATTAGGGGTTAATAAATATAATATAGGGGTCGGCGGTGTTAGGGGCAGCAGATTAGGGGTACATAGGTATAATGTAGGTTGCGGCAGTGTACGGACCGGCAGATTAGGGGTTAATAATAAAATGCAGGGGTCAGCGATAGCGGGGGCGGCAGATTAGGGGTTAATAAGTGTAAGGTTAGGGGTGTTTAGACTCGGGGTTCATGTTAGGGTGTTAGGTGCAGACTTAGAAACTGTTTCCCCATAGGAAACAATGGGGCTGCGTTAGGAGCTGAACGCTGCTTTTTTGCAGGTGTTAGGTTTTTTTTAAGCTCAAACTGCCCCATTGTTTCCTATGGGGGAATCGTGCACGAGCACGTTTTTTAAGCTGGCCGCGTCCGTAAGCAACGCTGGTATTGAGAGTTGCAGTGGTGGTAAATATGCCTGTACGCTCCCTTTTTGGAGCCTAACGCAGCCCTTCTGAGAACTCTAAATACCAGCGTTGTTTAAAAGGTGCGGGGGGAAAAAACCATGCGTAACTAACGCACCCCTTTGGCCGCAAAACTCTAAATCTAGGTGTAAGATAATTATTACACTACAATTAAACTAACTACCAATTAAATTAAACTAAACTAAACATTAAAAAATCCTAAATAAGGTTTGGGTAGGTTTTATTTTTAGATTAGGGTCTGGGCATGTAAAAGAGCTAAATGCCCTTTTAATACAAAATGCCCTTTTCAGGGCAATGGGGAGCTTAGTTTTTTTTAGATAGTTATTTTATTTGGGGGGGGGGGTCGGTTGTGGGGGTGGTGGGTTTTACTGTTGAGGGGGTGTTTGTATTTTTCTTACAGGTAAAAGAGCTGATTTCTTGGGGACAATGCCCAACAAAAGGCCCATTGGTAGTTTATTGTAGGTTAGGGTTTTTTTTTTATTTTGGGGGGCTTTTTTATTTTGATAGGGCTATTAGATTAGCTGTAATTCTTTTTTATTTTTGATAAATTGTTTCTTTTTTTTTGTAATTTAGTGTTTGTTTTTTTATGTAATTTAGTTATTTTTATTTTTAGTAATTTTAATGTTTTTTTTTTTTTTTGTAATGTTAGGTTTTAGTGTAAGGCAGCTTAGGTTTTATTTCACAGGTAAGTTTGTATTTATTTTAAATAATTATTTACTAACTAGTCTACCTAGTCAAAATAAATACAAACTTACCTGTGAAATAAAAATAAAACCTAAGCTAGCTACAATATAACTATTAGTTATATTGTAGCTAGCTTAGGTTTTATTTCACAGGTAAGTTTGTATTTAGTTTAAAATAGTTATTATTTAGTTAATAATTGTAACTTTGGTTTAGCTGTATTTTAATCATGTTAAAGTTAAGGGGTGTTAGGCTTAGGGTTACGTTAGGGTTAGGTTTAGGGGTTAATGGATTTATTTAGTGGTAGTGATGTGGGAGGCCAGAGGTTTAGGGGTTAATAACTTTAGTATAGTGGCGGTGACATCGGGAGTGGCAGATTAGGGGTTAATAGTTTTATGTAATTGGCGGCGATGTTGGGGGTGGCAGATTAGGGGTTAATAACTGTATGTAGGTGGCAGCGATGTCGGAGGCGGCAGATTAGGGGTTAATAACTGTATGTAGATGGCGGCGATGCTGGGGGCGGCAGATTTGGGGTTAATAACTGTATGTAGGTGGTGGCGATGTCGGGGGTGGCAGATTAGGGGTGTTTAGACTCAGGGTTTATGTTAGTGTGTTAGGTTTAAACGTAAATTTTTCTTTCCCCATAGACATCAATGGGGCTGCGTTACAGAGCTTTTCATTCCGCGATCGCAGGTGTTAGGCTTTTTTTTGCCGGCTCTCCCCATTGATGTCTATGTGGAAATCGTGCTCGAGCACGTCAACGCAGCGCTTGATTTTGGTGCGGTATGGAGCTCAACGCAACCATATCGCATGTACAAGCCTGCTTTTTTAAAACTTGAAATAGCAGCGCTATAGGGAGGTGAAATAACTCCACTTTTGTGGCGGTTGTTAAAATCCCTATAGCGCTCAAAACTCGTAATCTAGCTGTCTGATAAAAATTATTTTAAAAAAATACTGCTATAAAAAGTTATAAGGGCTCAAAGATATGAGGTCTCAGGTGTTAGAAAAAAAAAAGGCGCACAAAGGGATATTCCTCTATCAGACCAAACTTAGCCAGTAGTCTTCTTATCCCGGCGTCAAGCTGAAATGGTAGGAAATATCCGAGAGCAGAGAAAGTTTGTAAAATGAGGTAAGCAGTACTCACAGTAGGCAGGAAGGAAATCCAGCAGTATGGCAGTTCAGGGATAAACCAATGGAAGGACCGGAAACAGGCAAGAGTCCGCAACAAGGGAAATCCAGTAATATAACAGTTTAGGGATAAACCAATAGAATGGTCAGGCAGGCAGAGTTCGGTAACAGTACAGCAATCGAGTACTTTAGGGGTTAAGCAAGCAGAGTAGTCAGACAGGCAGAGTTCAGCAACAGTATAACAATCCAGTACTTTAGGGGTTAAGCACTCAGAGTAGTCAGACAGGCAGAGTTCAGCAACGTTGTGTCAATCTAATACTTTAGGGGTTAAGCAAGCCAAATAGTCAGACAGGCAGAGTTCAGCAATGTTGTGGCAATCCAGTACTTTAGGGGTTTAGCAAGCAGAATAGTCAGACAGGCAGAGTTAAGTAACGTAATAACAGTCCAGCATATACAGATAATAGCACCCAGGAGCACACACAGAAACACCTATACGTGGGCAGTGATGTAAGGTGAATGGAGTACTTACATAGGCGCATATTGGTGCCAAGGAGGACACACAGGTGTAATCAGGAGCGGCACCTAGAAGAGAGAGACAGTGTGTGGCGATGACGTCATCGCTGCACGCTCTGAACCACCGCCTGCGTCTATGGCAACGGCAATAGCAATGAGTCACCACCTCCGCATTTATGGCATCATCCATAGCGAGCAGCGGCGGTGTGACATAGCATAGCCCCCTTCCTAAGGGTTACCTCCGGAAACCAAAATCAGCTTGGAGGGATGAGCAGCATGAAACCTGGAGACCAAAGAAGGAGCATGCAGATCACAGGCAGGAATCCAGGAACGATCTGCCACAGAGTAACCCTTCAAATGTATGAGGTACTGCAGTTGCTTGCGCCTGTATCTGGAGTCCCGGATACTATCAACCTCGTACTCAGGTTCACAATGAATTAAGAGTGGAGGAGGTCTGAGTGGAGTATATCTGTTCCTGATGTAGGGCTTGAGAAGTTAGATGTGGAAGACTGGGTGTATGCGCAGGGTTCTGGGCAAGCCCACTTTGTAGGCAACACGAGCCAGTCTTTTAAGGACCTTGTAAGGACCAATATACCTAGGCCCTAATTTGTAACTGGGTTGACGTAGACCCATATGTCGATTAGAGACCCAAACACTTTCACCGACCGAATAGGCACAAACAGAAGCTCTATGATCATCAGCAAACCTGTTGTATCTAGAGACAGCTGAACGTAACTGAGAGTGAATACGTTGCCAATGAGTAGTGGACTGAGCAGAAAGAGGAAAGACACGAGGGGCTCTATTACATATGCGGTGTTGCCCGCAAAAGCCAGCGACGCCGGTTTTTACACGGTTTTAGTATTATTATTATTATTATCGGTTATTTGTAGAGTGCCAACAGATTCCGCAGCGCTATAAACAAAGGGGGAGTACAACAAAACAATTATAGGGTAGAGGGCCCTGCCAAGAGTTGCACTGTTGTAGTCAGCTCTTAAGAAGGTGATCTACAAACAGCTGGACTTTTAGGTTTACATGCTAAGGGGGTTCAGGGGATTGCAGTGGAGGAGAGGAACTGGTATTAGGAAAGGTTAGCGTAGGTTGTATGCGTCCCTGAACAGTAAAGTCTTTAGGGAGCACTTGAAGCTTTTAAAACTAGAAGATAGTCTTGTGGAGTGAGGCAGAGAGTTCCACAAGATGGGAGCCAGTCTGGAGAAGTCCTGTAAACGGGAGTGTGATGAGGTGACAAGAGAGGAGGAGAGTAGGAGATCGTGAGCAGAGCGAAGGGGACGGGAGGGAGAGTATCTGGAGACAAGGTCTGAGATGTAGGGGGGAGCAGTGCAGTTGTGGGCTTTGTATGTAAGAGTGAGAGTTTTGTGTTTGATCCTAGAGGCAAGAGGAAGCCAGTGAAGGGATTGTCAGAGAGCCGCGGCAGATGAAGAGCGACGTGTAAGGAAGATGAGTCTGGCAGAGGCATTCATTATGGATTGTAAAGGAGCTAGGCGGCAGGTGGGTAGACCAGAGAGGACAGAGTTGCAGTAATCAAGGCGGGAAAGAATGAGAGAGTGGATTAAAATCTTAGTTGTGTCTTGTGTAAGGAAGTGTCTAATTTTAAATATGTTTTTAAGGTGGACGCGGCAGGCTGTAGCCAAGGACTGAATGTGAGGAGTGAAGGAAAGATCTGAGTCAAATGTGACCCCGAGACATCGGGCATGCGGGGTAGGGCTAATGATTGAGTTGTCGACAGTTATAGAGATATTGGGGGTGGAGATTTTGGAAGAAGGGGGGAAAATGAGGAGCTCAGTTTTGGAGAGATTTAGCTTGAGGTAGTGAGAGGACATCCAGGAAGAGATGTGAGAAAGACAGTATCCAATATACAGCGCCGCATATAAATGTGGCAAGTATATTTCACCTGTCGGACGCAATTTTTACTCCCATTAGCTAACATGGAGCCGTGTCGCAAATCGGTATCCAATATTCAGCGCAAGGACTTACGTGCCGAAAATGGAAAAAGTTTACTCCATTTTCACCTGGCCACACAAAGGCAGCCGCAGCAAGCCTTGCGCTATGTGAGCACTGTAGCTCCCGTAACTTCCTGAAAATATTAACTAACACCTAACGCATGCGCAATATCTATCTACCTGTCAACCGCAATTCCCCGCAGCAATAACTAATAAAGTATATTAACCCCTATATCCGCCATAAAACCAACCGCAAGTAATAATTAAACTATAAAACCCTATATCCGCCATCAAATCCAAACTGCAAGTAATAATTAAACTATTAACCCCTATATCCCCCATCAAACCCACACCGCAAGTAATAATTAAATTATTAACCCCTATATCCACAACCCCAACATTGCAAACTTCCTAATGTATTAACCCCTAAACCGCCATTAACCAACATTGCAAACTACCTATTAAAACAACCCCTAAACCGCCATCCCCCACAAAGCAAATAAATAATTAAATTACTAAGCCCCCTAACCTAACACCCCCTAAATTAACCAAAATTACCGAAATTAAAAAATACTAATGTTACTAACTATTAAAATAAAAAACCTAACATTACTTTAAAAATAAAAAATCTAAGTTTAAATTAAGCTACAATTACAATAAATAAAAAATCTAATATTACAGAAAAAATAAACACATTATCAAAAATAAAAAAATTAAACATAATCCCTATGAATATAAAAAAGCTCCCCCAAAATAAAAACACCCCCTAATCTAATGCTAAACTACCAATAGCACTTAAAAGGGCTTTTTGTAAGGCATTGCCCTAAGTTAAACAGCTCTTTTACATTAAAAATAAACAAAGTCCCCACTAACAGTAAAACCCCCCACCCACCAAGCCCCCCCAAAAAAAACTAACACTAAAAAACCTAAACTACCCATTGCCCTGAAAAGGGCATTTGTATGGGCATTGCCCTTAAAAAGACATTTAGCTCTTTTGCTGTCTTTAAAAGGGCATTTAGATCTTTTAAGAAGTGCCCATCCCTAATCTAAATAAAACAAACCCCCCAAAAAATTTTTAAAAAAACTAAGTCTAACCCCCAGGTTGGTACTCACGGTTGCTGAAGTCTTCTTCCAAGCGGCGACCTCTTCTTTCTTCTTCCAGGAACAAGCCAGCACGGAGCTGAATTTTTATAGGGGTTTTATGTTTGGGTTTATTTTTGGGAGGCGGGTTAGACGTTTACGGATTATTTTATATATATTTTATTTTTCTTTGGTGCCGGCAGTTTCTAAAGTGCTGTAGGTCACTAGCGGCTCCAGAAATGTGTATTTATGGTAATTTATGGACATCACTAGTTTATCTGACATACGGCACTTTATGAACTGCCGGCACCCTATATGTAATACCCCGATGTGCGAGGTGAAATTATGGGCGGTGCGGGTTGTAGTGCTTGTGCTGAAGCCAGTGCCGTATATGTAATCTTGCCCAAGGTTGGTAACCTGCTGCGGCTTGAAATGGAGAACATCATAGAGAGGAGTGCCAATGAGTATTCTTTGCCAGCTTAGATAGGGGTAACAATTCAGACCAGTTGGTATGGAGAGAATTAACAAAAGTTCTGAGATAGGCTTTGAGATCTTGATTCACTCTCTCAGTCAGCCCATTAGTCTGAGGATGGTAGTCAGAAGACAAGGAAACAGTGGCTCCAATCCATTTGCAAAAGGCTTTCCAAAAAGTAGAGATGAATTGTAGACTCTGTCAGAAACAATATTCACGGGAATGCCATATGGTCGTACCACATGTAACAGTAAAAGAAATGATCATTCTTGGGCAGATGGCAGTTTCTTTAAGGGTACAAAGTGAGCCAATCTGGAAAATAGATCCACCATAACCCAGATAACCGTATGATGGTCAGAAGAAGGGAGATTCACAATGACATCCATTGTTATGTGTGTCCACGATTGTTTGGGAATGGACAACAGTTGGAGCAAGCCAGGAGGCAAGGATCGGGGGGTCTTATTGGCAGCGCAAGCCGTGCAGGCTTTCACATAATTCTGAGCATCAGACTTCATGGTAGGCCCCCATACATGTTGGTAAAGAAGCTTAAAAGTTATTGTCAAACCTGGATGTCCTGACAGTTTACTATTATGAGCCCAGGATAGCACAGGGGTACGTAGGTTCAGAGGCACAAAGAAGACTTTGGGAGCGGTGGGGGCTTCAGAAGGCTTTCTAGACTGGGCATGTTGCAGTCTTTGAAGAAGAGATGTGTTAAGTTATATCACCTTTCTTAAGCTGGTGTGAACACCACAATAGAAACACAGTCTCAATATCCTTCTTTGTCTTTCGGATTCAGAGGGCTTGAGGGAGGAGAGATCCATGGGTTCCTCTACAGAGTTTACTGGAGGTGCTGAGGGGGAAGAGGATAGTCTAGAGACCGGATGAGTAAGAGGACGAGAGGGAAGGATTCTATGAGTTCTGTCTCTCTCAGCTTGTCTCTTCTGGAAGCAAGAATCTAGAATGATACAAAGTGTTATAAAGTCATCCAAGGACGAAGGGATATCACGATAAGAAAGTTCATCCCTGATGCGATCATGCAAACCTCTCCTAAAGCCGCCTTGAGAGCACTGTCACCCCAACTGGTCTCAAGTGCCAAGGTGCGAAACTCAATGGCATATTGTGCCACAGTTCTATTGCTCTGGCGGAGATCCAGGAGAGAGTATTCTGCAGCAGAAGCATGGCCAGAAGTCCCAAACACAGAAGATAATGCAGAAATGAAAGCATCAGCATCGTTCAGGAGTTGAGAGCTCTGTTCCAAAAGGGGCAAGACCCAGGCCAGGGCCTTGTCTTTCAATAAAGAAATGATAAAGGGGACCTTTGACTGATAAGATTGGAAGGTGTGAGGATCATTGTAAAAGTGCAGCCTGCACTGGTTAAGAAAACCCATACAATCAGTAGTACCTTCATATTTGTCAGGAAATGGTATACTTCCAGAAGCAGGGGAAGAAGCTGCAGCACTTGGAGCAGAGACCGGCGGTGTAACAACAAGAGCAGTATCCTTCTCTGCAAGTAGTGAGGAGAGCTTAGCGGTTATAGCCTCTAGTTTAGAATCCACACTCTGCAATTGTATGGTATGGGTTTCCAGCATCTGTCCTTGAAGATAAACTGCCCTTGCTGCCTCATTTGGATCCATAGCCCAAGTATAATGTGATGCTCGTGGGATATTCCTCTATCAGACCAAACTTGGCCAGTAGTCTTTTTATCCCGGCGTCAAGCTGAAATGATAGGAAATATTGCAGAGCAGAGAAAGTTTGTAAAATGAGGTAAGCATTACTCACAGTAGGCAGGGTAGTCTTTAGCGGCAACAGGAAGGAAATCCAGTAGTATGGCAGTTCAGGGATAAACCAATAGAATGACCGGAAACAGGCAGGAGTCAGCAACAAGGGATATCCAGTAATATAACAGTTCAGGGATAAACCAATAGAATGGTCAGGCAGGCAGAGTTTGGTAACAGTATAGCAATCCAGTACATTAGGGGTTAAGCAAGCAGAGTAGTCACAGGCAGAGTTCAGCAACAGTATAACAATCCAGTACTTTAGGGATTAAGCACTCAGAGTAGTCAGACAGGAAGAGTTCAGCAACGTTATGGCAATCCAGTACTTTAGGGGTTAGGCAAGCAGAGTAGTCATACAGGCAGAGTTCAGCAACGTTGTGGCAATCCAGTACTTTAGAGGTTAAGCAAGCAGAATAGTCAGACAGGCAGAATTCAGCAACGTTCTGGCAATCCAGTACTTTAGGGGTTAAGCAAGCAGAATAGTCAGACCGGCAGAGTTCAGTAACGTAATAACTGTCCAGCATATACAGATAATAGCACCCAGGAGCACACACAGAAACACCTATAGTTTGGCAGTGATGTAAGGTGAATGGAGTACTTACATAGGCGCATATTAGCGCCAAGGAGAACACACAGGTGTAATCAGGAGGGGCATCCAGAACTGCCACGTCTAAGCCAACAGCCATAGCGAGCAGCGGCGTGGTGGCGGTGTGACACAAAAGGCTTTATAATAGAGAAAATACATACACATGTCTAAATATGTATATGTGTACACATGCATTTCAATATTTATATGTTTTACTGTATATTTACTGTACATATTTAAAATTCCAATGTTCTTCACTTACAGGATTATGTCCTTTTTATTCATATATATATATATATATATATATATATATATATATATATATATATATATATATAAATATACTGTATATATATATATATATATATATATATATATAAATATACTGTTTATATAAATGGTTGCTATGGATACGGCTAGTATCACTGCCAAACTTCCGTCCATATGCAAAGTGTGAATAATTAAAAAACAACGTTTTTTTACCATCTTAGTGCAAAATAATAAAACAGTGCAGGCGTGTGTGACATGCATACAAAAATAAGACAATCTTATATCCATAATGTGATGAGATGGTAGCCGGTGTCAGAGCAACCCTATATATGAATGGTTGCTATGGATACGGTTAGTATCGCTGTCGAACTTAATGTAAAGTGAACTACTACAGTGGTTATACATGCATGTGGAATATATACAAATAAAAATATTGATACTGTCTCAGTATAAAAAGCAAATAGTAACACAGGGTAAGGATTTTGTATTACATGTCACGTCATGTTGAGTATACAAGATGCATGATTTGTGTTAGACTTAATCACAATTACTATTTCCCTGTGTATGTCTCCTTATTGAACATAATAAAAACATAAAAGAAACATAAAGACTATATCGTAGCAGACTAAATTCCCTGTATAGTGAAGTACAGGTTATATCCCTATGAATTAATTTCTTAGACCTCAGTGTCTATAAAGAGACACAACGGTTAGGCACAACTTTGTATAACAAACCAACTGACCGCAATTCAATTCTTAGGGCGGACAGCTGCCACCCCCGCTTTACTGAAAGGCATCGTAAAATCCCATCTCATTAGGACAATGCGTAATAATTCTGATACAGCGACAGGGGTTTCCCAGCTGTCTGGTGTGGGTGACAAATTATTTGAAAGAGGGTACAAAAAGTGACTGGTCAAAGAAATGATTGAGGAAGAATCTTTGCTGACACAGGTGGATTTAATCCAAAACAAACCCAAGAATGGTCCCACTGACAAATTAATCATGTCCACTACATTTACACCATGTACTAGGAAGACTGGCCAATCATGTTTTCTGACCCAAGATTGTCTTTTGCCACTAATCTCCAACCAATGGTGGGCTTTAAAAGAGGTACCAATCTGAAAGACTTGCTGGTCAAGACGGATCCTAAACAGAGCTATACCACTGGTACACGGAGTAATATCAAAGGTTCATACCGCTGCCTTGGTTGCACCACATGCAACGGTTTGATTAACACCAAATCTTTTGACCATCCACACACCAACCGTACAACATTCCATAACATGCACCACCAAGCATGTGGTGTATTTGTTGTTTTACCCATGTTCCAGCTTCTATGTGGAAAAAACGTCTGGAACTCTAATGGAACGCATGGCCAATCACAGGCATGCCATCAGAATGGCCCTACATCGGGGTGACTCGTACCAACCCGTAGCAAGGCACTGTGCCAGGGAAGGCCGTTCCATTTCATCTATCCGGTACATCCTTATAGATCATGTTCCTATTTTGGAGAGAGGCGGTGATCGAAACAAGATGTTGTTGATGCGGGAGGCGCAATGGATTAACCGGTTGGGTACAATCCATCCTGGTGGACTGAACACAACCCCAGACTTCAAGGTATTCCTATAGCTCTGATATGCGTGATACATACTGGGAGTGCATCCCTGGGATGCGGTGACTCTGTTTAGGTGCTAAGTGTGTAGAGATCCCACTTGTTGGGGCCACCGCTCACTCTAAGCCCACAGCACATGAGAGTGGGAGCATTCTGTATCCCTCTTTCTGTGTGGAAGTCCTGCATCTTATTGGTGGACACTCATCTAATACTCGCTGTCGGAGTGTGCTATTTAGGATACCAATCAGTCTATGTGGGTGGACTATACTGTATTAGGAATTTTCAACATACAGTTGTATTGATATATGATTATATGCTGTATGATTGGCTGAAGGCACCAAGATTTGTATAGTATACTTACATTGTATACTACATTGTATACATTGAGTATTGTTCAATGATACTGACATAATGCGAATAGATCCACGTGAGAAGATTAGTATTGACCAACAATGCTTGTGATATTTTAGGATGATCAATTTCTGTTGGGTATTATATCACTGGGTCTAGTAGAAATTTACTACACTTTATAGGTATATTCTGTCTACAGCTAATTAGTACACTGTGATTGTTAGCCTACATTGACCAGGTTGGTCTTTATAATAGGGATATAACCTGTACTTCACTATACAGGGAATTTAGTCTGCTACGATATAGTCTTTATGTTTCTTTTATGTTTTTATTATGTTCAATAAGGAGACATACACAGGGAAATAGTAATTGTGATTAAGTCTAACACAAATCACGCATCTTGTATACTCAACATGACGTGACATGTAGTACAAAATCCTTACCCTGTGTTACTATTTGCGTTTTATACTGAGACAGTATCAATATTTTTATTTGTGTATATTCCACATGCATGTATAACCACTGTAGTAGTTCACTTTACATTAAGTTCGACAGCGATACTAACCGTATCCATAGCAACTATTCATATATTGGGTTGCTCTGACACCGGTTACCATCTCATCACATTATGGATATAAGATTGTCTTATTTTTGTATGCATGTCACACACGCCTGCACTGTTTTATTATTGTGCACTAAGATGGTAAAAAAACGTTGTTTTTTAATTATTCACACCTTGCATATGGACGGAAGTTTGGCAGTGATACCAGCTGTATCCATAGCAACCATTTATACATAGGGTTGCTCCGTTACCGGTTACTATCTCTTCGCACTATGGGGATAAGATGGCCCTATTTTGCATGTATGCTACACATGTTTACATTGTTCTATTACTGTGCACTACGCATATAAGTCATTTTTCACACTACTCATATGGCCGGATGTGATGTATCTATACTTCCGGTTTTGGTTATTCAGTGGAATGCAAGTTGCGTTCCATTCACGTAAGATTGGCGCCGTTTGGGTAAGAGGTTTGTTTGTTTGAAAACACTATAAAAGTTTTGTATTTGATCACTATTGTATGCTGATGAAGGGGACTAGATCCCCGAAAACGTTCCACATTAAAGTACTTGTACATAAGTTGATGAAAGACCCGAGAGTGCAATCTTTATTTCATATTCATTTGCATTTTTGCACCCAGGCAGTTGCCGCAAGGAGGGTAGAGTTGGAACTGTGTTGTGTATATATATATATATATATATATATATATATATATATATATATATATATATATAAATCAATGTAAATATTTGCATAGGAAATTAGTACATCTAAGCAAGTATCCCCGCTTGCCCCCAGAAATTCTTAATATGCAATGTTTCCAATGCACAAGAGAATTGTGGGTAAGATATGCAAATTAGGTATGCAAATTCTCAGTTTTTTCACAGCGATCCTTTTAAACAGGAATATGACAGCAAACCAGAAATCACTCACTATACAAGCCTGTTTCATTCTTTTTAGAACTCATCAGTAGGAGATAGATTTCTGATTGCTAAAAAGAACGAAACAGGCTTGTATAGTGAGTGATTTCTGGTTTGCTGTCATATTCCTGTTTAAAAGGATCGCTGTGTTAAAACAGTATTTTGAAGCAAAAAAACTGAGAATTTGCATATGATTTAATTTTGAGACATGGAGGATTTTAATTTCAGTTTTTTATCTCCCCCCCCCATAATTTTAATATATATATATATATATATATATATATATATACTGTAGATAGATAGGTATAGATTTGTATTTTACATGAACAGTATCATATATATATATATATATATATATATATACTGTAGATAGATAGGTATAGATTTGTATTTTACATGAACAGTATCATATATATATATATATATATATATATATATATACTGTAGATAGATAGGTATAGATTTGTATTTTCCATGAACAGTATCATATATATATATATATATATATATATATATATATATATATATATATATATATATATATATATATATATAATAAAAATACATTCTTTTCTATGTGATGGACATAGGAATGTAACATATGCGTTTTGTGCTCTTGTTTTGCGATTCAGATTTAAACACAGTTGGGTTAGCACACATGAAAATGTAGTAATCTTGGGGGGCGGGTCCGCACACCGACCAAGATGGCTGCTTTTTAATTATGGCCGAGACCAGGGGTTGATAGATCCGCTGTTTTTCATCCCTTTGATGTACAATCTGTTACCTATTTGACAACAGTTTTAAAGGAACAGATCTCTATATTTTTCATCTAGATTCTTAGCCACGCAGTCCGGATTAGATGTGGTACGCCGCGGAGGCCTTCTAAACGGCCTGACCCTCATCTACCCTCCCTAATACCTGACAAATCAGGTCCAGCAGCTCTACGAGCTGTCCCTAATTCCTAAACTTTCAATCAAGGGAGTTTCAAGAAAAATAAAAATTTAATTTAAGAGACTGACTTGCAACACAGTGCTATTTCCCACGCTGAACCCGGCTAGGTAGTATGGAGATCAGGATGGAGTCCGCAGCAATGAAATGGGAAGAAAATATCTGCAACACGCTAGAGGAGCACTTTGCAGAGCTGATCCAGCAAGTGAGGCATTGCTTTTCTAGAGCTTCAGAACGACAGGAGCAGATTGTAAAATGCTCCAAACCAGGGAGCACACTGAAGGAGCGTTGTAGTGAAGACGCGGCTGTCGCTGCAGGGACGGCCGCGGCCTATATGCACAGCACCATGAGCAGTATCATAGAGTTGAACTTGCAAAGCCCAGTGTCCGGGAGTCCTGAACATCCAACGAGTCATGAGGGAGTCCCAGAAACTGACGGGATTACCCAGGAGATCCATGTCAGTTTAGTGGTTATACTGACACACACACCAGATCTCTTTGCCATGAATAACCCTGCCGAAGGTCAGCTAGAACCGCATGGAAGGCTACATGATGCAGGGAGCCGCTCTTCTGGTTTGCAGATACCCTACTCTTTAGAGTTAATGATGGGCACTTGGCCTCTATGGGGGATCTTCATCCTCAAGATATATATCAGACCTGGGACATTTTCTAGAAGAAGAGGGATCGGATAAACCCCAAAGTAGAGACAGTTTGCTGCCTGCGATCCCTGGACACAATCTAATATTAAAGGCAGACCGGACTGTATAAATTAATGTTTACTAACTTGGTAATGACGGTCTGGCGACCTAAACCTTCAGTAGATTTCATATGCGTAAATACAATATATGTTTGGTTATTATAACTCACTCTTTGCATAGTCTCTATTATACAGATGTTGACTATGATTACTGTCTATATATAGGTCTTGTGAGGTGGGTATATTTACAGTTACGTTGCTCATACCAAGGCAAGTTTTTTTAAATTTTAGAAGATGGGAGCTGACAGACTGTGATTGATGCTTTAACTATCTTTTTTACAGGCAGTCGTTAATATGTTCACTTTAGTACGGTCTTTCATTTGCTTAGCGTCCATTTCAGGGCCATCAAACATTTATAAGTTACTGATAACTATAAAGACAGAAAATTGCCAGAATGTTATAGTGAAAGGTCTCCTAATTAGCATGTAAATTAGAGATATAACTCCCTAAGTACTATATGCTGCTTGCCCTGAAGAGTGATTTTTGTAAATTGATTGTTTTATGTTTCAACTTATTTCACACAATGCTTCTGGTTTATTTCATGCCTTGTGCTATGTTTATTATACTACACAATAGACTATAACTTTATCAGTGGATTTCCCCCTCTAGGGATATGCATATATGGTAATCTCTTTAAGTTATTAAGGTATTCAGACCCTTCCATTAAGGGGATCTGCTATGTTAGCTTCCAACCGGTCTCACTAGGATGGAAATATAAGCATGCATTGCTTAAACACTATTGCTTCTCCTATGGCCTTTGTAGTCTATATATCCATAGTTAAAGGGACAGTAAAGTCAAAACTAAACTTGCATGATTCAGATAGGGCATGCAATTTAAAACAAATTTCTAATTTACTTTTATCATCAAATTTGCTTTGTTCCCTTGGTGGTATTTTTGAAAAGCTAAACCTAGCTAGGCTCAAACTGATTTCTAAACCGTTTAAAACCGCCTCCTAGCTCAGAGCATTTTGAAAGTTTTTCACAGTTAGACAGTGTTAGTTCATGTGTGTCATATAGATAACATTGTGCTCACTCCCGTGAAGTTATTTAGGAGTCTTCACTGATTGACTACACTGCATGTCTGTCAAAAGCACTTAAATAAGGAGGCTGTCTGCAGAGGCTTAGATACAAGGTTATCACAGAGGTAAAACTGTGTTGGTTATGCAAAAACGGGGAATGGGTAATAAAGGGATTATCTATCTTTTTAAATAAGACATTTTTTGGTGTATACTGTCCCTTTAAGGCTGGACACTGGATGCTATATTTTCAAGGCACTAAATTGCATTAACAAGTCAGTCTTTAACTTCTCCTTTTCAGCCCCAATATCTATACAAGGGTCCAAAAGTGACCTTATTGGTTTCATTTGTATTAAGTGAACCCTATCACAATCCCCAAATAGTTGATTTGAAAGCTCATGGTCCATGAGAGACCATTTCGTTTTCTTGGGGGATTTCCTTCTTATAAACCATGAAGTTGGCATTTAAGGGTTAACATTATTAGGTTATAAAAATGAGATGTCACAAAACCGGCTTATTCCTTCTATCAAGACATATTCACTTTGAGATAATCCTTCTACTATATTTATGCTATTGCATATTATCTGTGTATTTTTGTCATACTATAAGTTGGAGATATGTTTTATAGTAATTGTACATTACTTCATCTCAATAAAATTTATTTAAAAAAAAATAAAAATAAAAAAATGTAGTAATCTTAAGTTGCGTTATTGAAATATTACATATAAAATAAAATGAATAAAAATTATTAAAAATCACTGTAAATTATTCTAAATAAACCATAGAATATATCTAGATATTTTACAAATGGTGGTCTTGGATCAGTACCACACAAAAGATCTTTTAAAAATAAAGTAAAAAAAAACACATGAAATTTGCTTGGGAATGGGTCATACGTGCAATAAAAAAAAACTGCTATGTCTAGAGACTCTTAAGTTTATTTTCTAGTAGACAAGCCCCTTTCTCAAAAAATATATGAATTTTGTCTTTATAGTCAGGTGATCACTGTGGTAACTGTGATCCCCTTGCAAGAAAAAAAAATGCTTTTATTTCTGTACTGCACAATGGGGCCTCTATATCTATATCATAGCTACCAAAAGCCTGTATCGGCCCCTAATTTCATATGTGACTACTCTTGATGACAGTATTAAGTAGGGATGGGCGAATGTTTCTAAAAATTAGACATTTAAAATGAATTTTGATACATTTGTTCGTTCGAATCGAATTTCGAATGTTTATATAATATTCTAACAATCTATTTTCAAATTTTTATTTTTGAATTTTTCACTAAAATTCAAAAATATTCGTTCAAATAGAATGTTTAGCTGTGTATTCATTCATTTTCGAAATGTAATATTCGAATTAGAATGTGACATTCAAATTCGAATGTCACATTCGAATTTAAATGTCACATTCAAATTCAAAATAGTATTTCTAGTCTACAACTGTGTTTAATAAATGTAATATTCAAATTTGAATGCTACATTCGAATTTGAATGTAACATTCAAATTCGAAATAGTATTTCTAGTCTTCAACTGTGTTTAATAAATGTAATATTCGAATTCGAATGCTACATTTGAATTCTAATGTCACTTTCGAATTCGAAATAGTATTTCTAGTCTAATACTGTGTTTTTTAAATGTAATATTCAAATTCGAATGTGACATTCGGAATAGTATTTCTTGTCTACAACTGTGTTTTGTAAATGTTATAATCAAATTTGAATGCTACATTCGAATTTGAATGTAACATTTAAATTCAAAATAGTATTTCTAGCCTACAACTGTGTTTAATAAATGTAACATTCGAATTCGAATGTAACATTCGAAATAGTATTTCTAGTCTACAACTGTGTTTTGTAAATGTTATATTCAAATTTGAATGCTACATTCGAATTTGAATGTTACATTCAAATTCGAAATAGTATTTATAGTCTACAACTGTGTTTTATAAATGTAATATTCAAATTCGAATGTGACATTCGAATTCGAAAGTGACATTCGAAAACTGTAAATAACATTCGATAATAGAATTTTTATGAATATTCGTTCTTATCAACATTCTATTATGTAAATCGAATTTCTACAATAACATCCGTTCTAACATTTGAATTTGAATATAAACACATTCGCCCATCCCTAGTATTAAGGTGATTACAGTAACAGCAGTGGTCACTGGGCCATTTTCAATATTATTTACTAAAATCTAAGCAAAAAATATACATTTTCTTTTTACCTTAACTATCTCACATGTCATGAATTATAAAAATAATAATGGCATATTGTGAATTTGCTGGAAAAAACAATATATAATTTATGTGGGTCACTCACTGAAATTTGACTTACAATAGGGTGTAAATGTAGGTAGCAAAAAAACCTCAAAATTGTCTCAGCACTGGGGTGAAAAATGGCTTAGCACGAAAGGGTTTAAATACAGTAGAATTCCCTAAATCAACATATTCATAATAAAAAGATAATATCTAGGCCCTCAGGGGCCGATGTATCATGGCCTGAATAGTGTCTAATGCACCTGTCTCCACGCGAGCCTTCAGGCTTGCCTGAATCAGGAGTTAAGATGCAGCGGTCTTAAGACCACTGCTTCTTAACTCGTACGCCTCCTCTGAGGCGGCGGAGAGCAATCCGCTAGATCGTGCACAATCGGGTTTATTGACACTCCCTGTTAGTGCAATGTTAACGCTGTCGGCATTCAGCCCCTAATGGGCCTATTTAAGAACGTGTGAGCGGACATGATCTGATATTGTGGATCATGTCCGCTGCACATCGTTAAATGCTGACAGCATACGCTCTCTGCATTTATCATTGCACCAGCAGTTCTGGTGAACTGCTGGTGCAATACCGCCCCCTGCAGATTCACGGCCAATCGGCTGCTAGAAGGGGGTGTCAATCAACCTGATCGTGTTGGATCGCGTTGATTTCCGGCGATGTCTGTCTGCCGCTTCAGAGCAGGCAGACAAGTTATGGAGCAGCAGTCTTTAGAAGGCTCGCCAGAAACACGGGGCATCAAGCTCCATACGTAGCTTGATAAATAGGCCCCTTAGTCTTAATTTCAAATGAATAATACATTTTCATTCTCACAAATGTCAAAGTTTCATGCAAAAATATTAACATGTTTTGATAATGCTCTTAAATATGTATGATGGAAATTTTTAGCATTTAACCCCGCACAGGAAGCATAAACTCTAGTGATCAAAAATGATATTGTCTTAGCTTACCTACAATAATTTTATTGTGAAGACTTTTTCTTCTAAAGATGTGGTGAGTCCACGGGTTCATCTTAATTACTGTTGGGAATACCACTCCTCCCCAGCAGGAGGAGGCAAAGAGCACCACAGTAAAAACTGTTAAAGGGACATAATACTCATATGCTAAATCACTTGAAACTGATGCAGTATAACTGTATAAAGCTGACAGGAAAATGTCTCCTGAGCATCTCTATTTAAAAAAGGAAGATATTTTATCTCACAATTTCCTCAGCTCAGCAGAGTAAGTTCTGTGGACAAAGTCATACTTCAGCTGCAGGTAAAAAAAATGAAGAAATGAACAGCAGCCAATCAGCATCAGCAGTGCTGAGCTCATGAACTCTTTTACTGTGATCTCATGAGATTTCACTTAACTCTCATGAGATTTCATAGTAAACTTTCTTAAACTGAATAGGGAAATAAGATGAGTGTGCATGTAAGCTGTCCCGGGACAGACATACTGATTTACGTAGAGATGTTCAGGCGATATTTTCTAGTCAGCTTGCTGCATCACTTTAAAGTGTTTCAACATTTGGGTATCATGGCCCTTTAAGTATCACTTCCCTACCCATAAACCCCAGTCATTCTCTTTGCCTCTAAGTGCATGGTGGAGGTGTATTTTTGTATGTAATTAAAATTATATTTTCAAAGAAGATTTTAATCTTCATTCAAGCTACAGGGTATAACCTAACCCATGTTAGTCTTTGCAGTCTAGCTGTGGTGGTTTTAAAGCGGTGGAGAACTTGCAAAGTGGTGCTTGCTCCATTTCTCTACCTAAGCTGCCCTGATTTTAGATATCTAAGTTTGTAACTTGGCTACCAATGTTATCCTAGTCGTTGTGAGGAGTATGTGTCCTCTCATATTAGGAGCTGTCGTCATGTCAGAAAGCAGAGCAGGTAAGTGCTGTTTTCCTTCCTATGGGAGAGGGAAACTTCAGAATATCTGTTTTATTTAATGTAAGGGACGGATAATGCACTCATGGGATGGGTGTTTTTACTAGACATGTTCGCAGGCACAGGTTATAGAGATATGTGAGACTGAAGAGTCTCAAGGCTAATTTTTTTGTTTGTGTTTTTTAGCTGCACTGTTTATTATTAGTTAAACGGTTTGTTTTGCTTCAGTTTGCGGGCGGGTTTTAACCACGCCCAACTCCTTGTTCAGACCATGAGAGCGTTTTTGCGCCTTCTGACGTCGGTGACATCATTGGGCCTGCACATTTCGGCTCTGTGTGAATTCTTGCTGTGTAGTGAGGAGCGCTTTAGGAGCGCAAGTGATACGTTGCAGGGTTGATCCGCTTCAAGTGGTGGTAAGAGCACCTCGATATTCTGAGGTGCGGAGGGAGGTTTTTTCTAAAGGTCATTTTATTAAAAATGTTTATTAAAGACTTCCGGCCAGATTATGAGTTTTTCGTTATGAGCTGTGCGGTGCTAACGAGCAGTTTTGTCTCACTGCTCACTTACCTGCAGCGCTGGTATTACGGGTTTTTACAAACCCGGCGTTATTAGGCAAGAAGTAAGCGTTGAGCAAAATTGAGCTCCTTACCGCACTCCAATACCAGCGCTGCTTAAGTGAGCGGTGAGCTGGTTGTACGTGCTCGTGCACGATTTCCCCATAGGAATCAATGGGGAGAGCCGGCTGAGAAAAAGTCTAACACCTGCAAAAAAGCAGCGTAAAACTCAGTAACGCAGCCCCATTGATTCCTATGTGGAAATACATTTTATGTTTACACCTAACACCCTAAAATGAACCCTGAGTCTAAACACCCCTAATCTTACACTTATTAACCCCTAATCTGCCGACCCCGACATCGTCAACACCTACATTATTGTTATTAACCCCTAATCTGCCACTCCGGACACCGCCGCCACCTACATTATACTTATGAACACAAAATGAGGAAGAAGGAGAGCTGAGTCCAGGTGTCAGGAAAAAGGTTTTATTGCAAGGTAGGCTTTCTGGATACAAGGTGAACTCCAATCTTACGCGTTTCGCGCATGGGCACATGCGCTTCATACTTATGAACCCCTAATCTCCCTCCCCCAATGTCGCCGCCACTATAATAAACATATTAACCCCGAAACCGCTGCACTCCCGCATCGCAAACATTAGTTAAATATTATTAACCCCTAATCTGCCATCCCTAACATCGCCGCCACTTACCTATATTTATTAACCCATAATCTGCTGCCCCCAACGTCGCCGCCACTATACTAAATGTATTAACCCTTAAACCTAAGTCTAACCCTAACCCTAACACCCCCTAACTTAAATATAACTACAATAAATCTTAATAAAAATTAATATTATTACCTAAATAATTTATATTTAAAACTAAGTACAAAAAAAATTTAACACTAAATTACAGAAAATAATAAAGAAATTGCAAGATATGTAAACTAATTACACCTAATGTAATAGCCCTATCAAAATTAAAAAAGCCCCCTCAAAATAAAAAAAACCTTAGCCTAAACTAAACTATCAATAGCCCTTAAAAGGGCCTTTTGTGGGGCATTGCCCCAAAGAAATCAGCTCTTTTACCTGTTAAAAAAATACAAACAACCCCCTCAACAGTAAAACCCACCATCCACACAACCAACCCCCCCAAAAAAATACTATCTAAAAAAACCTAAGCTCTCCATTGCCCTGAAAAGGGCATTTGGATGGGCATTGCCCTTAAAAGGGCAGTTAGCTCTATTGCAGGCCCAAACCCTAACCTAAAAATAAAACCCACCCAATACATCCTTAAAAAAACCTAACACTAACCCCCTGAAGATCGACTTACAGTTTTGAAGACCAGACATCCATCCTCAAGGAAGCGGCAGAAGTCTTCATCCAAGCCGGGACAAAGTCCTCAACGAAGCCGGGAGAAGTCTTCATCCAAGCCGGGCGAAGTGGTCCTCCAGACAGGCAGAAGTCTTCATCCAGACGGCATCTTCTATCTTCATCCATCCGACGCGGAGTGGGTCCATCTTCAAGACATCCGACGCGGAGCATCCTCTTAATCCGGAGTCTTCTTACTGAATGAAGGTAACTTTAAGTGACGTCATCCAAGATGGTGTCCCTTAGATTCTGATTGGCTGATAGAATTCTATCAGCCAATCGGAATTAAGGTAGAAAAAATCCTATTGGCTGATGCAATCAGCCAATAGATTTGAAGTTCAATCCTATTGGCTGATCCAATCAGCCAATAGGATTGAGCTCGCATTCTATTGGCTGTTCACATTCTATTGGCTGTTAATGTAGTTAATTTATTTAATTATAGTGTAGTGTTAGGTGTTAGTGTAACAATAACTACAATCAAGAAGGAGACGGACACTATCAAGAAAGGAAAATTTGAACGTGATAACCTATACTATAGCACTAATACATATCTACATATGGAGACAAAATAACAATTCTCGTTCTGCGAGGTCAAGATCAAGAAGTAAACGAAACAGAAGGAGAGTGACAGTCTCTGATATGGACTGTGAATCAGGAGATGATAAAAAAGCTGGACTAGATACTGGCATACTACAAGAGGCACAAAGGAATGATAGCAGTACACCCGTAATAGGTGATATTACTGCTACAGCTGAGACTCCTACCAATATGTTTAGGGCAGTTCTGCAAGAGAAGAGTGCACATACAGAAATTAATGCCAGGATGGGAATTGTAGAGGAAATACATGGTCAGGGACAAGCTTCATATCAACATGAGTTATGACTCAGAAATTAATCTAAGAGAGGGGGATAAGATGGGAACAGATCAGGTTTTTCAGAGGGGCAGACCAAACCAAAGGGGAGGAGGCCCCATAAAAGAGGGGGGAAACGCAGGAAAGAACAGGTACTCCCTAAGAACAAATGCACAACAGAAAAACAAATACAAGATATAACTGTACTTAACCCTTTAAGGACACAGCTTTCAGTTTGCTCAATTGTTTTATGACAGAAAAAATCCGTCATATGTCCTTAAGAGGTTAATCTATCTGACATAGAACTGGGAGAGATAGAACAAAAAGTTCTTAAATATGGTTTAGGATATGTGCCAGCGAATAATTTTAATCTGTTTGATACAATCTTAGATTTAAACAAATTTGTAAGAAAATGACACTCAAGAAATATTTTAAAACAGATTATGAGGATCCAGTATCAAGAGAAGAAGCCATGCATGAAAAAGAAAATCTAATGAATATCCCTTTTGGAGAAACAAGGGATTATCTTGCATTGCTTGGCCTGGAAGCTGAATCCTCAGAAACAGAATTATTGAATGTTCAATTTAAATCTAAAAGTACCTTCTACCCTACTAGAACTAGAGGTATAGAGGTAGAGTCCTTTCATAAGAGAGTGGAACTTGAGTTACATAAATTACAGGATAAATGATCCTATAATAGTTCAAATCTCAATAAACAGGAAAGGGAAGCTATACAAAAGCTAGCTGATAACGATAATATTGTCATCAGACGTAGTGATAAGGGAAGCAACATTGTAGTACTTAATAAAAGCGATTATCTATCAGAAGCTTTTAGACAGTTGGAAGATAATGATGTTTACCAAAGGTTAGACTTTGACCCTACTAAAACTTACAAAAGAAGTCTAGCCCAAATTCTGGATGAGGGAAAAGAAATTGGCATTGTCACTGATGAAACATGTAAATATTTGAATGTGGAAAATCCTAAGCTACCTATTTTTCACCATCTCCCAAAGACCCACAAATCTTTGGTAAATGTACAGGGGAGACCTATAGTCTCTGGTATGGGGTCCCTGTTAGAGCCATTGGGAGAATGGATTAAAAAAATATTGCAACCCTTGGTTAAGGTACTACCATCATACTTAAAGGATACAAAGCAGTTACTCAGTATAGTAGATAAAATGGAATGGAAACAAAACTATATTTGGATGACTGTAGATGTAGTAAGTCTATATTCCAGCATACCTTTAGATAAGGGAATAGAAGCAATTAGCTTCTTTCTAGATACATTTACTAACTATGCAGACTATTTTAAAAGATATATATTAAGAATATTGACATTTTTGTTAACACATAATTATTTCTCCTTCGGAGGGCAGTTCTTCCTACAGAAAAGAGGGACAGCTATGGGTGCTGTCTTTGCGCCAGCCTTTGCAAATCTTTACATGGGTTGGTGGGAATTATCATATATTTGTGGGGAGGGCTGCCCCCCGAGGAGAAATATTATGGTATATAAGAGATATATTGACAATCTCCTATTTTTGTGGGAAGGTACAGTGACAGAGTATGAGGAATTTTCAAAATAATTAAATCTGAATAATATGGGATTAAGTTTCACAAGTGTTACAAATTTAAGTAGGTTTGAATATCTAGATTTGACCCTAGAAGGGAATCCTTTATCTAAAAGGATAGAAACTAATCTTCATAGAAAAGAAATAGCAGGTTTACTCCATTCAAAAAGCATGCATCCAAGACATACCAAATATGGGATACTAAAAGGTGAATTCATAAGGCTGAAATGAAACTGTTCATCCCATGAAATTTATGCTAAGGAGGCTGATAACTTTAGAGAGCGTTTTAAACAAAGGGGTTATCCAAATTATCTGATAGAGAAAGCTTATGCAGAAGTAGAATTATTGGATAGACAGACCATGATATCACAAAAGAAACACAACAATGGGAAGATTGGAGATACGCAACCTATTTTTGTTTCTAATTATAGTAATCAATTTGAAGAGATCTCTACCATAGTAAAAAAGTGTTTACCTAATTTACAAGGAGATGAATTTCTCTATCCTTGGGTTAAAAATAGCTGTAAGTGTGTATCTAGAAGAAATAAGACATTGGGTAATATCTTATCCCCGAGTGAGGTCAAAGTTAAGAGACCACAACAAGAGAGTAGTTGGTTGCGCTGTAAAGGTCATTATAAATGTGGTGCAACAAATTGTAGGGCCTGCTCCTTTGCCCTTACAGGGAATCAATTTCAGTCATCAGTAACACAAAGAGTTTTTAATATTAACTCATGTACGAACTGTCGTACAACATACGTAGTATACTTGGTCTCATGTACAGAATGTAATCTACAATATGTAGGACTCACCTCTAGAGAGGCTAGAGATAGAATAAATGAACACATATATGAGGTAAAATCTCCTACCCCTAGTTCACAAGTAGCCTATCATTTTAAATATGCCCATAATGAGAAACTTGATAACCTTAAATGGCAGATAATTGAACATGTCAAAACCCAATGGAGAGGGGGTAATAGGGATAAGCTTCTGCAAAAACACGAAGCATTTTGGATTTTTAAACTGAAGACTAGAGCACCTGAAGGCCTGAACATACATACAGGGATAAGCTTCTGCAAAAACACAAGGCATTTTGGATTTTTAAACTGAAGACTAGAGCACCTGAAGGCCTGAACATACATACAGACTTGATTAATTTTTGGGAATAGTTTTAAAACTATATCAAATTAAAAGTTTGTAACATAAAACATCTGATTATAGATACAATTCAAATATACACTAGAAAAATAGTAATTGAATTCTACACTAGAAATATATTTGGCATCTTATAAGTAGTATGATAGACGGATACTTAATGACAACCATATTCCCCGTTAACATGTAGGTAGAATATATATATTTTGCATCAAGCCAGAAGAACACTTATAATAATATAGAAGTTTACTATAAAATAAAATAAATAGGGTAAGCGAAACCAATATTTCTAAGAGTATTAGTGGACAAGGAAAACAAGTGCATAGTGAATTATGTTTTTAAAAAAATAATAATGTTTTATCCATTTACATATATGTATGGTATGTTATCTATAAGCTAGAAATAGCAAAACTTAGGACAAATTGAGATGTAACATTACAAAATGTGGCAAGCTTACATCAAAGAATAAAATAGTAGACAGATTATCCGAAGGACAACAATGACTTAACATTTTTGAACAAAATTACATCACAGGATCACACATGTTTTTAATGAGGCTGTTAGGCTAGTGCAGCACGGTCTATGAGGAAGGCGCAAGCTGAAACGCGTAAGACTGGTGCTGCACTGGCCTCTTGGCCCTGTTTGTATGTATTTTAATGTTTCCAATAAAAGTTAACTTTAAACTTTTACCTCTGCTGCCTCGCTACTTGTTTTTCTTTAGTGTAACTTAGGTTAGGTTTTATTTTACAGGTACTTTTGTATTTATTTTAGCTAGGTAGTTATTAAATAGTTAATAACTATTTAATAATCATTCTACCTAGTTAAAATAAATACAAACTTGCCTGCAAAATAAAAATAAACCCTAAGCTAGCGGCAATGTAACTATTAGTTATATTGTAGCTAGCTTAGGGTTTATTTTATAGGTAAGTATTTAGTTTTAAATATAAATTATTTAGGTAATAATATTAATTTTTATTTAGATTTATTGTAATTATATTTGTTAGGGGGTGTTAGGGTTAGACTTAGGTTTAGGGGTTAATACATATAGTATAGTGGCAGCGACGTTGGGGGCGGCAGATTAGGGGTTAATAAATGTAGGTAGGTGGCGGCGATTTTAGGGACAGCAGATTAGGGGTTAATAATATTTAACTAGTGTTTGCGAGGCGGGAGTGTGGCGGTGTAGGGGTTAATATGTTTATTATAGTTGCAGCGATGTTCTGAGCGGCAGATTAGGGGTTAAAATTTTTATTTTAGTGTTTGTGATGCGGGAGGGCCTTGGTTTAGGGGTTAATAGGTAGTTTATGGGTGTTAGTGTACTTTTTGCACTTTAGTTATGAGTTTTATGTTACGGCGTTGTACCATAAAACTCTTAACTACTGACTTTTAAATGCGTTAGGACTCTTGATGGGGTAAGGTGTACCGCTCACTTTTTGGCCTCCTAGGACAGACTTGTAATACCGGCGCTATGGAAGTCCCATAGAAAAAAGACTTTACGAAGTTTACGTAAGTCGCTTTGCGGTAAGGCCAAAAAAGTGTGCAGTGGCCCTAAATCTGCAAGTAATACCAGCGGGCATAAAAAAGCAGCTTTAGGACCTGTTAACGCTGCTTTTTTACCCTAACGCACAACTCGTAATCTATCCATTATTCTTTTGAATTGTTTAATTCTTGTTGTATATTAAACGCTAGAGAGTTTGAATAGAGGATAATACCAGTTATGTCTGATATGAATTCCACTCATTTCAATCCCTGTTTATTGTGTTTAGACACACAAATTGCAGCTCCTATGCAGTTCTGTTCTTCCTGTGTAAAACAGACATTGCAGGGTAAAGACTAGTTTTTAATGTTGAGCCTTATGTCTCTCAGGAGGATGTTGTCAAGGTAATGCTAGGACCTTCCCCTATTTCGTCCCAAGCCTCTATAGCAGCTAACACTGTGTCCTGCGGTTCCTCTTTAACTCCCAGTGGATCATTTTTAAAGGCAGAAATTGCTGCACAGGTGTCCTCAGCGATATCTGCAGCCTTAGCTGAGTTTCTCAGATTTTCAGAGAAGTGCAAGAGGAAATGTAAGGTCTAACGCTGACCCTCAGGTTCCTTTAAGATTGGAGGATGAGGAGAATTCTCACTCAGAGGGTGAGATTTCAGATTCAGACAGTATAATGCCCTTCTCTGATAGTGAAGGTTCTTCCTTCAGGTTTAAGCTAGAACACCTCCTGGTGTTACTAAAGGAGGTTTTAGCTACTTTGGACTATTCTGATTCTCAGGCAGTAGTAACGCCTAAGAAGTCCAATAAACTTAATAGTTTCTTTGATGTTCCTTCCTCTTCTGAGGTTTTTCCGGTCCCAGGAGTGGTTTTTAATCTGTCTCCAGTGTTTAAGACAATTATTCTTCCATTACAGAGGTTTGGTCTTCGTTACCCAAGGTAGAGGGTGCCATTTCCACTCTAGCCAAGAGGACGACTATACCTATTGAGGATAATTGCGCCTTCAAAGATCCTATGCATAAAAAGATGGAGGCTTATCTTAAGAAGATCTATGCACATTTTGGTCTCCAATGGCAACCAGTGGTCTGTATTGCTATGGTTACTAGTGCTGCTTCATATTGGTTTGAGACATTAACAGATTCTCTACAGGAGAAAATGCCTCTTGATGAGATTCAGGATAGAATCAGAGCTCTCAGGTTCGCCAATTCCTATGTTGCTGATGCAGTCCTCCAGGTCCTTAGATTGGGAGCTAAGGCTTCTGGTTTTGCTGTTTTGGCCAGACGGGCATTATGGTTGAAGTCTTGGTCAGCTGATGTTTCATCTAAGGCTAAACTGATGGCTCTTCTTTACAAGGGGAAGACCTTATTTGGACCGGGTTTGGCGGAAATTGTTTTCTGCCCCAGGAAAAGAGGAGCAAACCGAAGGGACGTCAAAGTAATTTTCGTTCCTTTCGCAACTTTAGAGGAAAGTGCTCCTCATATTTGTCCAAGCAGGATAATAACAAGCCAGCCTGGAAATCATCTCAGTCCTGGAGTAAGAGTAAGCAGGCCAAAAAGCCCACTACAGACTTTGTCTGCATCAAGGGGTTTGCCCCGATCCAGGCCTGGATATAGTAGGGGCAGATTCTCTCAGTTCACTCAAGTCTGGTTAAGGGACATTCCAGACCCATGGGTAGTGGAAATTGTGTCTCAGGGCTACAGGTTAGAATTCAGGTTTCACCTTACCAGGTTATCTGCAGACAAGATAAAGAGAGAGGCGTTCTTGAGGTGTATCGAAGACCTCTTGGCCCTGGGGGTGATTGTTCTGGTTCCAAAGGTGGAACAAGGTCTGGGTTTTTATTCAAACCTGATTGTGGTTCCCAAAAAAGAGGGAACCTTCTGCCCGATTCTAGACTTAAAATGTCTAAACAAATTACTCAAGGTTCCATCATTCAAGATGGAAACCATTCGGACAATTCTTCCTTTGATCCAAGAGGGTCAGTATATGACGACGATAGAATATTCTCAAAGGTTCTAGGGGCCCTTCTAGCGGTGGTCTGGTCAAGGTGGATAGCAGTGGCCCCCTATCTGGATGACATTCTAATTCATGCTCCCTCATTTCCAAAGGGGGAGATGTTACTCTCCTTCCTCCGGTCTCACGGGTGGAAGGTAAATGTGTAAAAGAGTTCTCTGGTTCCAGCAACAAGAGATGTGTTCTTAGGGACGATTATAGACTCTGCTCTGATGAAGATATTCCTGACGGAGACCAGAATAGTCAAGCTCCTATCAGCTTGTCTAGTCCTTCAGGAGACACTTCGTTCTTCAGTTGCTCAGTGTATGGAAGTAATTGGACTGATGGTGGCAGCCATGGACATCGTGCCATTTACTCGTTTTCATCTGAAAGCTTTACAGTTATGCATGCTCAATCAGTGGAATGGAGATTATCTGGATCTTTCTCCAAAGATAGTGTTGGATGAGAAGACAAAAGATTCTCTTCATTGGTGGCTTTCTCGGAAGCAACTGTCCCGGGGCACTTGCTTTCAGAGACCATCTTGGGTGATAGTGACTACAGATGCCAGCCTGGTGGGCTGAGGGTCAGTCTGAAAATCCCTTAAAGCTCAGGGTCTTTGGACTCAGGAGGAGTCCAAACTACCGATCAACATTCTGGAGTTGGGAGCAATATACAATGTGCTTTTAGCTTGGCCTCAGTTGGTCTCAAACCAATTCATCAGATTCCAATCAGACAACATAACATCAGTAGCGTACATCAACCATCAGGGGGGAACACGAAGTTCCCTAGTGATGAGGGAGGTGTCTTGGATCATTCAGTGGTCTGTCAGCCATCCACATCCCGGGAGGAGACAACTGGGGAGCTGATTTTCTAAGCAGGCAGACTTTCCATACGGGGGAATGGGAACTCCATCCGGAAATGTTCTCCAAACTGGTATCCAGATGCAGGAGTTGGATCTCATGGCGTCCCGCCAAAATGCAAAGCTTCCAAGGTACGGTTCCAGGTCAAGGGATCCTCAGGCCTTTCTAATAGACGCCCTGGTAGTTCTGTGTGATTTCCAGTTGGTTTATCTTTTTCCTCCGTTTACCCTCCTGTCTCAGGTGATTGCCTGCATAAGACAGGAATGAGCATCAGTGATTCTAATCACCCAGCTTGGCCTTGGAAAAACTGGTATGCAGATTTAGTGATGTCAACTCTTCCTCCGTGGAAGCTTCCCCTGAGGAAGGACCTTCTTCTTCAGGGGCCTTTTCTTCATCCAAATCTTGTTTCTCTGAAGCTGACTGCTTGGAGATTGAATGCTTGATTCTATCTAAGTGAGGTTTTTCAGTCAGTGATTGAGACACTGATCCAGGCTCATAAGCCAGTCCCTAGAACGATTTACCATAAGATATGGAGGAAATATATTTTTTGGTGTGAAGCTAAGGGATATTCTTGGAGTAGGGTTAGGATCCCAAGAATATTATCCTTTCTTCAGGAGGGTCTGGATAAAGGTTTGTCTGTTAGCACTTTGTAGGGTCAAATTTCGGCCTTAGCTGTCCTTTTACACAAACGTTTGGCAGATGTGCCAGACGCTCAGTTTTTTTGTCAGGCCTTAGTCAGAATTAGGCCAGTGTTTAAGGTGATTTCTCCTCCTTGGAGCCTTAATCTTGTGCTTAAGGTTTTACAATGGCGTCCGTTTGAGCCGATGCATTCCCTTGACATTAAACTTTTGGCTTGGAAAGTTTTTGTTCTTGTTGGCTATTTCTTCTGCGCGAAGAGTATCTGAACTCTCCGCTTTATAGTTTGATTCTCCTTATCTCATTTTTCATGCTGATAAGGCTGTTCTTCATACTAAGTGGTTATTCCTTCCCAAGGTTGTATCTACTAAGAATATTAATCAGGTAATTGTTGTTCCTTCCCTGTGTCCAAAGCCTTCTTCAGACAAGGAGTACTTGCTGCATAATCTGGATGTGGTTTGTGCTCTTACGTTTTACTTGGAAGCGACTAAAGACTTTCGGAAGTCTTCAGCTTTATTTGTTAATTTTTCTGGGAAATATAGAGGTCAGAGAATGTCTGCCTCTACTCTAGCTCTTTGGTTAAGGAGTGGGATCCGCAGGGCTTATGATTCATCTGGGAAACAGCCTCCAGAGAGGATGAAGGCTCATTCCACCAGAACCATAGCCTCTTCTTGGGCTTTAAAAAAGAAGCCTCTATGGAGCAGATTTGCAAAGCTGCAACTTGATCGTCTTTGCATACTTTTTAAAATTTTTACAGATTTGATACTTTTGCCTTGGCTGAGATAGCTTTTGGGAGAAAGGTTCTTCAAGTGGTGGGGCCTTCTGTTTAGGCATGCTGGTTTTTTATCCCTCCCTATTCATCTGTGTACTCTAGCTTGGGTATTGGTTCCCAACAGTAATTAAGATGAACCATGGACTTACCACATCTTTAGAAGAAAACAAAATTTATGCTTACCAGATAAATGTATTTCTTCAAGATGTGGTGAGTCCACGGACCCACCCTTTGTTTTTTTTTGGGGTATGTGTTTTAGTTTTTATACTAAACCTCAATCACCTCCGCACCTTGTGTTACTTTCCTTTCTCCATTTACTTTCGGTCGAATGACTGGGGATTATGGGTAGGGAAGTGATACTTAACAGTTTTTACTGTGGTGCTCTTTGCCTCCTCCTGCTGGTGAGGAGTGGTATTCCCAACAGTAATTAAGATGAAACCGTGGATTCACCACATCTTGAAGAAATAAATTTATCAGGTAAGCATAAATTTTGTTTTTTTATTTTTTTAAAAATATATTTTATTTTAACAGAGATTAAAATACAAAATTTAACAAATTGAAAATTACAGACAATTTTCCAAAAGTACAGATTGAGATAGCATTTTACATGTACATAACATATTTTTTTACTACAGCCATTACTATCGGTGTCTTTTGTAACATTCTTTTTAATATTAACCTCAGATTTTACATATTATTTAATAACCACTAAAGAATACAAAAAGGTTTTGAAGTACAAAGGACAAAACCCTGACGAAAAATAGTGACAACTTTTGTGCCACCTACATTGAAACTATAACATTAAGGGGTATATTGGGGGTGAAATACAAGGGCCTCTTTTGGACCCAAATCTAAAATAAGTAACTTATATACTGAACACATTAATGAAAGTGAGAGCTGAAAATTCAAGCACCTGTCATTGGGATAAACAATATTGACAGTATGGAATAATAGTTAAATATATGAGCTGCTCACTGACTTTAGTCGGGCTAGTAAGCCATATAGTATATAGTATGAATATGGTAACAAATCAAATGTGTGATATCTTCAAATTGAGAAGTTATTAGATAAGGAAAAAAAATAAGAGCCCCTAGATGGTAAATAGGGTTATGTAGATAGTAAAGGTCCACATTAGTTCTTCAACTAGAATGATAAACTAAAACAGTTTTAGGGAAGTCTGTAGATTCCATTTTTAGCAGTGTAAAAATAAGTGAGATTGTGTTAAAGGAACAGTCAACCCAAAATAGCTTCTGAGTGATACATATTAAGTTTCAAATTATTATTATTTACCAATGTAGCCCAATTTTCTCCTATAAATCGTTGTAAAGTAAAATTACTTACGATTTGCTCCTGTGTTGTTTGCAAATGTCCGCCTGCCCCTCCCCTATTTCGTCAACAGCACGTCATCTGCAAGTGATCGAAGTAAACTTTTCTATCCTACAAGTTCCCGTGTTTGGCGCATGTACAATGTCCCGATTGTAGTCAACTAATTTAGAAGCTTCATTAAGCTGTGTCTTGCCGTATCAGGTGCTCTCTCCGCCCCCCTTTTGTGAAGATATTTTTTATTCCCCCCTATCTTGGAAAAGAAACCTCTAAAGACACCAGTCAGTACAGTGATGCCTAATAGTATACAGTTACTATATTTGTATTCCAAGGACACACAATCCACCAGACACACAGGGTGAACCTCTCATGCGTACATGTAGGCAGATTAGATTCACAAAAGGGCTCCCAGATCTGTGTGGTAGTTCGCCTTGGAACTTTCCTGGCAAACATAGGCAAAGGATGCAATCCAAACTTCAGCTCCTGTATTTTGCCAATACTATGTGAAGAACTTCTGCTTACAAATATATGTTACATTATGACAACTATCCTCCAAAATGTAAAATTACTAAAATGAATTCAGGAGCTTCATTAAGCTGTGTCTTGCCATATCAGGTACTGTCTCTGCCCCCCTTTTATGAAGATACAATACCAAATGTTTAACTTATTCTTCAAATGGGATTTTATAATATAGATACTTTTAAAATATCATATTGTGTGTTGCGACTAGTTCCAGCAAAAAAATCAGATGCTGCTTGATAAAATTACCAGAAGCCAAACACTAGATGGTGCTATTTCAATTCATATGTTCATGCAGATTGCGTTGTGTTAGTCCATAGGTAAAAATATTGCAGCAAGTGATATGTTCTCATAATGGGATTACATGCTTTATTAACCCCTTCGGTGCTCCCCTATGTTAAACCCATGTACTAGAGCTGTTTTCAGCTGTTTGTTGCAGTTACACATACATTTAAAAAAAATAAATCCCTGAGGTACACACAAATCATACCTTGTTGTTTTCAGTAGGCTAAGCATTTTTTTTTAGAAAATAACATTGGTTTGCAAACATGCCATAACAAGGGAAATGCCACTATATTTAAATACAAAATAAATTAATACAACTTTTGTGTCATCTTCTATGGCGTACATTGTATGAATCTCCTTATTTAAATGGTAATAAAGGTGCAAGAACCCCCCCCAAAAAAAACAATAATATGAATTATTTTTAATCTTATGACAGTTACCTGGCAGCTGGATTTACACAGAACCACTCATTTGAAAGAGAAGGATTTGTGATTTCAAATAAGGGGTCTTAAGTTTGTCTAAATAAGGGATACCCCACTGATGTTGCTCCATAAGCCGATGGTTTTGTCAGGTGGTCACTTTTTACATGGTGATCCGCTGATACCATCTGAAAGGGGGGTCTCTTGACCCATTTTGCACCTAAATACTTATAAATAGTATTTAATAACATAAGGACTGGTGAGGCTGGAAAGGATGAAGAATAAGTATTGCACACAGTTAGCGCACCACTCATAATCTAGGAGTTAGTGTTTATTTTGAGGGGTGCTATGGTCCCTTCAAAGCATAAAGCACAGTAAAAGCAACTTAGAAGACAGATGATTGCAATTTTTATGGCAATCACCCATTACCTTAAGGGGTATAATACACCTCATTTGAATATGGGAAATCTCCTCATTCATAGGAGGGATATTTTTCAAATGTATATGTTGTTTTTAGAGGGTAGGGCCTCTATACATTAAATATATTAGGTAGATGATTCTGTTTTTCACATGAAAGGCCTCATACAGGTAATTACCATTTTTGATTGTTATTAGCTGCATCCTAGATGGGACAAGTGAGATTTTCCTCTTTAAAATGAGAAGTAACTTGTCCATCTAACACAGTGATTTTCAACCTTTTTTTGTTACCGTGGCACACTCTTTTACATTTAAAAATCCTGTGGCACACCACCATCCCAAAACACACATTGTAGCCTAATACAGTATATATATATATATATATATATATATATACACAGACACACACTGTACTGTGCTGTCATGCCATGCCTCCTACAAACTATACGTGACATATTGACATTCATTCACAAACAATCATAATGATTATCTGTGAATGAATGTCAATATGTCATGATTGTAAATGATGCCTGCCTGTCTACCTGATGAGCCCGTCACATACCTCCCAATATTTCAAAATTTGAAAGAGGGACACCCTCGCACTGGGAAAAGTCCAGAACCCCCCCCACTTTGGAGGGGTAGCAAAGCTGCACCAGCATGCATGTGGGATTGAAGTGTCGCGTGGTGCTGCGTGTAGAGCCGGCACTAGGCACGTGTTGTGGGGGTTCCTTCCAAGTGTGAACATGGGTCGGGGAGGCGAGCTGCCGCTGCAGTTATCCTCAGTCATCATCTCACTCAAAATAAAAAAACGGCCCAGAGTAAAAAACAAGCAAAATGTTAAAAATGGCACACTGTTGTCAGTCTGCCGCGGCACACCTGATGTTGCGAATAGTTCACCAGCGAATAGTTCCCGGCGAACATAGCTTGTTCGCCGCAGCGGGTGAACATATGCAATGTTCAATCCGCCCCCTATTCGTCATCATTGAGTAAACTTTGACCCTGTATCTCACAGTCTGCAGACACATTTCAGCCAATCAGCAGCAGACACTCCCTCCCAGACCCTCCCAGCTCCTGAGCAGCATCCATTTCAGATTCATTCTGATCCTGCATTCTTAGTGAGAGGAGGGATAGTGTAGCTGCTGCTGATTTTATAGGGAAATTGATAGCTAGGCTAGTGTATTCAGTGTCCACTACAGTCCTGAAGGACTCATCTGATCTCTGCTGTAAGGACAGCACCCTAAAAAGCCCTTTTTAGGGCTAGAACATCATTTTTTAATTTTTTTATTCTTTGTAATGTAATTGCATTTGCCTGCCTGTCAGCGTGTGTCAGGCTCACAGCATATACTGGGCCTAGTTGCTCACTGCCACCACTCATATCTGGTGTAACATTAGTGTAAATTTAAAAAAAAAAACTTTTACATCAGTCTACTAGTGTAATCTAATTTCAGTTGCCAGGCCAGCCTGCCACTGCCAGCCTGTGTGTCAGACTCACAGCATATACTGTGCCTACTTGCTCAGTGCCACCACCAGCCATATCTGGTGTAACATTAGTGTAAAATTTTTAAAAAAAACTTTTACATCAGTCTGCTAGTGTAATCTAATATCAGTTGCCAGGCCAGCCTGCCACTGCCAGCCTGTGTATCAGGCTCACAGCATATACTGTGCCTACTTGCTCAGTGCCACCACTCATATCTGGTGTAACATTAGTGTAAATTTAAAAAAACAACAACTTTTATATCAGTCTGCTAGTGTAATCTAATTTCAGTTGCCAGCAGGCCAGCCTGCCACTGCCAGCCTGTGTGTCAGACTCACAGCATATACTGTGCCTACTTGCTCAGTGCCACCACCAGTCATATCTGGTGTAACAGTAGTGTAAATTTAAAAAAAACAAACTTTTACATCAGTCTGCTAGTGTAATGTAATAGCAGTTGCCTGCCTGCCACTGCCAGCCTGTGTGTCAGGCTCACAGCATATACTGTGCCTACTCGCTCAGTGCCACCACTCATATCTGGTGTAACATTAGTGTAAATTAAAAAAAAACCTTTTACATCAGTCTGCTAGTGTAATCTAATTTCAGTTGCCAGCAGGCCAGCCTGCCACTGCCAGCCTGTGTGTCAGGCTCACAGCATATACTGTGCCTACTTGCTCAGTGCCACCACCAGTCATATCTGGTGTAACAGTAGTGTAAATTAAAAAAAAAAACTTTTACATCAGTCTGCTAGTGTAATCTAATAGCAGTTGCCTGCCTGCCACTGCCAGCCTGTGTGTCAGGCTCACAGCATATACTGTTCCTACTCGCTCAGTGCCACCACTCATATCTGGTGTAACATAAGTGTAAATTTTAAAAAATTTTTTTTACATCAGTCTGCTAGTGTAATCTAATTTCAGTTGCCAGCAGGCCAGCCTGCCACTGCCAGCCTGTGTGTCAGGCTCACAGCATATACTGTGCCTACTTGCTCAGTGCCACCACCAGTCATATCTGGTGTAACAGTAGTGTACATTTTTTTAAAAAAACTTTTACATCAGTCTGCTAGTGTAATCTAATAGCAGTTGCCTGCCTGCCACTGCCAGCCTGTATGTCAGGCTCACAGCATATACTGTGCCTACTCGCTCAGTGCCACCAGTCATATCTGGTGTAACATTAGTGTAAATTTAAAAAAAAAACTTTTACATCAGTCTGCTAGTGTAATCTAATTTCAGTTGCCAGCAGGTCAGCCTGCCACTGCCAGCCTGTGTGTCAGGATCACAGCATATACTGTGCCTACTTGCTCAGTGCCACCACCAGTCATATCTGGTGTAACAGTAGTGTAAATTTAAAAAAAAAAAAAACTTTTACATCAGTCTGCTAGTGTAATCTAATAGCAGTTGCCTGCCTGCCACTGCCAGCCTGTGTGTCAGGCTCACAGCATATACTGTGCCTACTCGCTCAGTGCCACCACTCATATCTGGTGTAACATTAGTGTAAATTTTTTAAAAAAACTTTTATATCAGTCTGCTAGTGTAATCTAATTTCAGTTGCCAGCAGGCCAGCCTGCCACTGCCAGTGTGTGTGTCAGGCTCACAGCATATACTGTGCCTACTTGCTCAGTGCCACCACCAGTCATATCTGGTGTAATAGTAGTGTAAATTTTAAAAAAAACCTTTTACATCAGTCTGTTAGTGTAATATAATAGCAGTTGCCTGCCTGCCACTGCCAGCCTGTGTGTCAGGCTCACAGCATATACTGTGCCTACTCGCTCAGTGCCACCACCAGTCATATCTGGTGTAACATTAGTGTAAATTTTAAAAAAAACCTTTTACATCAGTCTGCTAGTGTAATCTAATTTCAGTTTCCAGGCCAGCCTGCTGCTGCCAGCCTGTGTGTCAGGCTCACAGAATATACTGTGCCTACTTGCTCAGTGCCACCACCAGTCATATCTGGTGTAACATTAGTGTAAATTAAAAAAAAAAACTTTTACATCAGTCTGCTAGTGTAATCTAATTTCAGTTTCCAGGCCAGCCTGCCACTGCTAGCCTGTGTGTCAGGCTCACAGCATATACTGTGCCTACTTGCTCAGTGCCACCACCAGTCATATCTGGTGTAACAGTAGTGTAAATGTAAAAAAATTTTTTACATCAGTCTGCTAGTGTAATTTAATTTCAGTCGCCAGGCCAGCCTGCCACTGCCAGCCTGCGTGTCAGGCTCACAGCATATACTGTGCCTACTTGCTCAGTGCAACCAACAGTCATATCTGCTGTAACATTAGTATAAATTTAAAAAAAAATTGACATCAGTCTGCTAGTGTAATCTAATTTCAGTTGCCAGGCCAGCCTGCCACTGCCAGCCTGTGTGTCAGGATCACAGCATATACTGTGCCTACTTGCTCAGTGCCACCACCAGTCATATCTGGTGTAACAGTAGTGTCAATTTAAAAAAAAAAAAACTTTTACATCAGTCTGCTAGTGTAATCTAATAGCAGTTGCCTGCCTGCCACTTCCGGCCTGTGTGTCAGGCTCACAGCATATACTGTGCCTACTCGCTCAGTGCCACCACTCATATCTGGTGTAACATTAGTGTAAATTTAAAAAAAAAACTTTTACATCAGTCTGCTAGTGTAATCTAATTTCAGTTGCCAGCAGGCAAGCCTGCCACTGCCAGCCTGTGTGTCAGGCTCACAGCATATACTGTGCCTACTTGTTTAGTGCCACCACCAGTCATATCTGGTGTAACAGTAGTGTAAATTTGAAAAAAAAAACTTTTACATCAGTCTGCTAGTGTAATCAAATAGCAGTTGCCTGCCTGCCACTGCCAGCCTGTGTGTCAGGCTCACAGCATATACTGTGCCTACTCGCTCAGTGCCACCACCAGTCATATCTGCTGTAACATTAGTGTAAATTTTTAAAAAAAACTTTTACATCAGTCTGTTAGTGTAATCTAATTTCAGTTGCCAGGCCAGCCTGTCACTGCCAGCCTGTGTGTCAGGCTCACAGAATATACTGTGCCTACTTGCTCAGTGCCACCACCAGTCATATCTGGTGTAACATTAGTGTAAATTAAAAAAAAATTGACATCAGTCTGCTAGTGTAATCTAATTTCAGTTGCCAGGCCAGCCTGCCACTGCCAGCCTGTGTGTCAGGATCACAGCATATACTGTGCCTACTTGCTCAGTGCCACCACCAGTCATATCTGGTGTAACAGTAGTGTCAATTTAAAAAAAAAAAAACTTTTACATCAGTCTGCTAGTGTAATCTAATAGCAGTTGCCTGCCTGCCACTTCCGGCCTGTGTGTCAGGCTCACAGCATATACTGTGCCTACTCGCTCAGTGCCACCACTCATATCTGGTGTAACATTAGTGTCAATTTTAAAAAAAAACTTTTACATCAGTCTGCTAGTGTAATCTAATTTCAGTTGCCAGCAGGCAAGCCTGCCACTGCCAGCCTGTGTGTCAGGCTCACAGCATATACTGTGCCTACTTGTTCAGTGCCACCACCAGTCATATCTGGTGTAACAGTAGTGTAAATTTGAAAAAAAAAAACTTTTACATCAGTCTGCTAGTGTAATCAAATAGCAGTTGCCTGCCTGCCACTGCCAGCCTGTGTGTCAGGCTCACAGCATATACTGTGCCTACTCGCTCAGTGCCACCACCAGTCATATCTGCTGTAACATTAGTGTAAATTTTTTAAAAAAACTTTTACATCAGTCTGTTAGTGTAATCTAATTTCAGTTGCCAGGCCAGCCTGTCACTGCCAGCCTGTGTGTCAGGCTCACAGAATATACTGTGCCTACTTGCTCAGTGCCACCACCAGTCATATCTGGTGTAACATTAGTGTAAATTAAAAAAAAAAAACTTTTACATCAGTCTACTAGTGTAATCTAATTTCAGTTGCCAGCAGGCCAGCCTGCCACTGCCAGCCTGTGTGTCAGGCTCACAGCATATACTGTGCCTACTTGCTCAGTGCCACCACCAGTCATATCTGGTGTAACAGTAGTGTAAATTTAAAGTTTTTTTTACATCAGTCTGCTAGTGTAATCTAATTTCAGTTGCCAGGCCACCCTGCCACTGCCAGCCTGTGTGTCAGGCTCACAGCATATACTGTGCCTACTTGCTCAGTGCAACCAACAGTCATATCTGCTGTAACATTAGTATAAATTAAAAAAAAAATTGACATCAGTCTGCTAGTGTAATCTAATTTCAGTTGCCAGGCCAGCCTGCCACTGCCAGCCTGTGTGTCAGGCTCACAGTATATACTGTGCCTACTTGCTCAGTGCCACCACCAGTCATATCTGGTGTAACAATAGTGTAAATTTAAAAAAAAAAACAACTTTAACATCAGTCTGCTAGTGTAATCTAATAGCAGTTGCCTGCCTGCCACTGCCAGCCTGTGTGTCAGGCTCACAGCATATACTATGCCTACTTGCTCAGTGCCACCACCAGTCATATCTGGTGTAACAATAGTGTAAATTTAAAAAAAACCAACTTTAACATCAGTCTGCTAGTGTAATCTAATTGCAGTTGCCTGCCTGCCACTGCCAGCCTGTGTGTCAGGCTCACAGCATATACTGTGCCTACTCGCTCAGTTCCACCACTTATATCTGGTGTAACATTAGTGTAAATTTAAAAACAAACTTTTACATCAGTCTGCTAGTGTAATCTAATTTCAGTTGCCAGCAGGCCACCCTGCCACTGCCAGCCTGTGTGTCAGGCTCACAGCATATACTGTGCCTACTTGCTCAGTGCCACCACCAGTAATATCTGGTGTAACAGTAGTGTAAATTTAAAAAAAAACAACTTTAACATCAGTCTGCTAGTCTAATCTAATAGCAGTTGCCTGCCTGCCACTGCCAGCCTGTGTGTCAGGCTCACAGCATATACTGTGCCTACTTGCTCAGTGCCACCACCAGTCATATCTGGTGTAACAATAGTGTAAATTTAAAAAAACCCAACTTTAACATCAGTCTGCTAGTGTAATCTAATTGCAGTTGCCTGCCTGCCACTGCCAGCCTGTGTGTCAGGCTCACAGCATATACTGTGCCTACTCGCTCAGTTCCACCACTTATATCTGGTGTAACATTAGTGTAAATTTAAAAACAAACTTTTACATCAGTCTGCTAGTGTAATCTAATTTCAGTTGCCAGCAGGCCACCCTGCCACTGCCAGCCTGTGTGTCAGGCTCACAGCATATACTGTGCCTACTTGCTCAGTGCCACCACCAGTAATATCTGGTGTAACAGTAGTGTAAATTTAAAAAAAAACTTTTACATCGGTCTGCTAGTCTAATCTAATAGCAGTTGCCTGCCTGCCACTGCCAGCCTGTGTGTCAGGCTCACAGCATATACTGTGCCTACTCGCTCAGTGCCACCACTCATATCTGGTGTAACATTAGTGTAAATTTAAAAAAATAAACTTTTACATCAGTCTACTAGTGTAATCTAATTTCAGTTGCCAGCAGGCCAGCCAGCCACTGCCAGCCTGTGTGTCAGGCTCACAGCATATACTGTGCCTATGTGCTCAGTGCCACCACCAGTCATATCTGGTGTATCAGTAGTGTAAATTTAAAAAAAAAAAACTTTTACATCAGTCTGCTAGTGTAATCTAATAGCAGTTGCCTGCCTGCCACTGCCAGCCTGTGTGTCAGGCTCACAGCATATACTGTTCCTATTCGCACAGTGCCACCACTCATATCTGGTGTAACATTAGTGTAAATTTAAAAAAAAAACTTTTACATCAGTCTGCTAGTGTAATCTAATTTCAGTTGCCAGCAGGCCAGCCTGCCACTGCCAGCCTGTGTGTCAGGCTCACAGCATATACTGTGCCTACATGCTCAGTGCCACCACCAGTCATATCTGGTGTAGCAGTAGTGTAAATTAAAAAAAAACCCTTTTACATCAGTCTGCTAGTTTAATCTAATAGCAGTTGCCTGCCTGCCACTGCCAGCCTGTGTGTCAGGCTCACAGCATATACTGTGCCTACTCGCTCAGTGCCACCACTCATATCTGGTGTAACATTAGTGTAAATTAAAAAAAAAACCTTTTACATCAGTCTGCTAGTGTAATCTAATTTCAGTTGCCAGCAGGCCAGCCTGCCACTGCCAGCCTGTGTGTCAGGCTCACAGCATATACTGTGCCTACTTGCTCAGTGCCACCACCAGTCATATCTGGTGTAACAGTAGTGTAAATTTAAAAAAAAAAAACTTTTACATCAGTCTGCTAGTGTAATCTAATAGCAGTTGCCTGCCTGCCACTGCCAGCCTGTGTGTCAGGCTCACAGCATATACTGTTCCTACTCGCACAGTGCCACCACTCATATCTGGTGTAACATTAGTGTAAATTTAAAAAAAAAACTTTTACATCAGTCTGCTAGTGTAATCTAATTTCAGTTGCCAGCAGGCCAGCCTGCCACTGCCAGCCTGTGTGTCAGGCTCACAGCATATACTGTGCCTACTTGCTCAGTGCCACCACCAGTCATATCTAGTGTAACAGTAGTGTAAATTTAAAAAAATAATCTTTTACATCAGTCTGCTAGTGTAATCTAATAGCAGTTGCCTGCCTGCCACTGCCAGCCTGTGCGTCAGGCTCACAGCATATACTGTGCCTGCCACTGCCAGCCTGTGTGTCAGGCTCACAGCATATACTGTTCCTACTCGCACAGTGCCACCACTCATATCTGGTGTAACATTAGTGTAAATTAAAAAAAAAAACTTTTACATCAGTCTGCTAGTGTAATCTAATTTCAGTTGCCAGCAGGCCAGCCTGCCACTGCCAGCCTGTGTGTCAGGCTCACAGCATATACTGTGCCTACATGCTCAGTGCCACCACCAGTCATATCTGGTGTAACAGTAGTGTAAATTAAAAAAAAAACTTTTACATCAGTCTGCTAGTGTAATCTAATAGCAGTTGCCTGCCTGCCACTGCCAGCCTGTGTGTCAGGCTCATAGCATATACTGTGCCTACTCGCTCAGTGCCACCACTCATATCTGGTGTAACATTAGTGTAAATTTAAAAAAAAAATTTTTTACATCAGTCTGCTAGTGTAATCTAATTTCAGTTGCCAGCAGGCCAGCCTGCCACTGCCAGCCTGTGTGTCAGGCTCACAGCATATACTGTGCCTACTTGCTCAGTGCCACCACCAGTCATATCTAGTGTAACAGTAGTGTAAATTTAAAAAAATAATCTTTTACATCAGTCTGCTAGTGTAATCTAATAGCAGTTGCCTGCCTGCCACTGCCAGCCTGTGTGTCAGGCTCACAGCATATACTGTGCCTACTCGCTCAGTGCCACCACTCATATCTGGTGTAACATTAGTGTAAATTTAAAAAAACAACTTTTACATCAGTCTGCTAGTGTAATCTAATTTTAGTTGCCAGCAGGCCACCCTGCCACTGCCAGCCTGTGTGTCAGGCTCACAGCATATACTGTGCCTACTTGCTCAGTGCCACCACCAGTCATATCTGGTGTAACAGTAGTGTAAATTTAAAAAAAAAACCTTTTACATCAGTCTGCTAGTGTAATATAATAGCAGTTGCCTGCCTGCCACTGCCAGCCTGTGTGTCAGGCTCACAGCATATACTGTGCCTACTCGCTCAGTGCCACCACCAATCATATCTGGTGTAACATTAGTGTAAATTTTTAAAAAAAACTTTTACATCAGTCTGCTAGTGTAATCTAATTTCAGTTGCCAGGCCAGCCTGTCACTGCCAGCCTGTGTGTCAGGCTCACAGAATATACTGTGCCTACTTGCTCAGTGCCACCACCAGTCATATCTGGTGTAACATTAGTGTAAATTAAAAAAAAATTGACATCAGTCTGCTAGTGTAATCTAATTTCAGTTGCCAGGCCAGCCTGCCACTGCCAGCCTGTGTGTCAGGATCACAGCATATACTGTGCCTACTTGCTCAGTGCCACCACCAGTCATATCTGGTGTAACAGTAGTGTCAATTTAAAAAAAAAAAAACTTTTACATCAGTCTGCTAGTGTAATCTAATAGCAGTTGCCTGCCTGCCACTTCCGGCCTGTGTGTCAGGCTCACAGCATATACTGTGCCTACTCGCTCAGTGCCACCACTCATATCTGGTGTAACATTAGTGTCAATTTTAAAAAAAAACTTTTACATCAGTCTGCTAGTGTAATCTAATTTCAGTTGCCAGCAGGCAAGCCTGCCACTGCCAGCCTGTGTGTCAGGCTCACAGCATATACTGTGCCTACTTGTTCAGTGCCACCACCAGTCATATCTGGTGTAACAGTAGTGTAAATTTGAAAAAAAAAAACTTTTACATCAGTCTGCTAGTGTAATCAAATAGCAGTTGCCTGCCTGCCACTGCCAGCCTGTGTGTCAGGCTCACAGCATATACTGTGCCTACTCGCTCAGTGCCACCACCAGTCATATCTGCTGTAACATTAGTGTAAATTTTTTAAAAAAACTTTTACATCAGTCTGTTAGTGTAATCTAATTTCAGTTGCCAGGCCAGCCTGTCACTGCCAGCCTGTGTGTCAGGCTCACAGAATATACTGTGCCTACTTGCTCAGTGCCACCACCAGTCATATCTGGTGTAACATTAGTGTAAATTAAAAAAAAAAAACTTTTACATCAGTCTACTAGTGTAATCTAATTTCAGTTGCCAGCAGGCCAGCCTGCCACTGCCAGCCTGTGTGTCAGGCTCACAGCATATACTGTGCCTACTTGCTCAGTGCCACCACCAGTCATATCTGGTGTAACAGTAGTGTAAATTTAAAGTTTTTTTTACATCAGTCTGCTAGTGTAATCTAATTTCAGTTGCCAGGCCACCCTGCCACTGCCAGCCTGTGTGTCAGGCTCACAGCATATACTGTGCCTACTTGCTCAGTGCAACCAACAGTCATATCTGCTGTAACATTAGTATAAATTAAAAAAAAAATTGACATCAGTCTGCTAGTGTAATCTAATTTCAGTTGCCAGGCCAGCCTGCCACTGCCAGCCTGTGTGTCAGGCTCACAGTATATACTGTGCCTACTTGCTCAGTGCCACCACCAGTCATATCTGGTGTAACAATAGTGTAAATTTAAAAAAAAAAACAACTTTAACATCAGTCTGCTAGTGTAATCTAATAGCAGTTGCCTGCCTGCCACTGCCAGCCTGTGTGTCAGGCTCACAGCATATACTATGCCTACTTGCTCAGTGCCACCACCAGTCATATCTGGTGTAACAATAGTGTAAATTTAAAAAAAACCAACTTTAACATCAGTCTGCTAGTGTAATCTAATTGCAGTTGCCTGCCTGCCACTGCCAGCCTGTGTGTCAGGCTCACAGCATATACTGTGCCTACTCGCTCAGTTCCACCACTTATATCTGGTGTAACATTAGTGTAAATTTAAAAACAAACTTTTACATCAGTCTGCTAGTGTAATCTAATTTCAGTTGCCAGCAGGCCACCCTGCCACTGCCAGCCTGTGTGTCAGGCTCACAGCATATACTGTGCCTACTTGCTCAGTGCCACCACCAGTAATATCTGGTGTAACAGTAGTGTAAATTTAAAAAAAAACAACTTTAACATCAGTCTGCTAGTCTAATCTAATAGCAGTTGCCTGCCTGCCACTGCCAGCCTGTGTGTCAGGCTCACAGCATATACTGTGCCTACTTGCTCAGTGCCACCACCAGTCATATCTGGTGTAACAATAGTGTAAATTTAAAAAAACCCAACTTTAACATCAGTCTGCTAGTGTAATCTAATTGCAGTTGCCTGCCTGCCACTGCCAGCCTGTGTGTCAGGCTCACAGCATATACTGTGCCTACTCGCTCAGTTCCACCACTTATATCTGGTGTAACATTAGTGTAAATTTAAAAACAAACTTTTACATCAGTCTGCTAGTGTAATCTAATTTCAGTTGCCAGCAGGCCACCCTGCCACTGCCAGCCTGTGTGTCAGGCTCACAGCATATACTGTGCCTACTTGCTCAGTGCCACCACCAGTAATATCTGGTGTAACAGTAGTGTAAATTTAAAAAAAAACTTTTACATCGGTCTGCTAGTCTAATCTAATAGCAGTTGCCTGCCTGCCACTGCCAGCCTGTGTGTCAGGCTCACAGCATATACTGTGCCTACTCGCTCAGTGCCACCACTCATATCTGGTGTAACATTAGTGTAAATTTAAAAAAATAAACTTTTACATCAGTCTACTAGTGTAATCTAATTTCAGTTGCCAGCAGGCCAGCCAGCCACTGCCAGCCTGTGTGTCAGGCTCACAGCATATACTGTGCCTATGTGCTCAGTGCCACCACCAGTCATATCTGGTGTATCAGTAGTGTAAATTTAAAAAAAAAAAACTTTTACATCAGTCTGCTAGTGTAATCTAATAGCAGTTGCCTGCCTGCCACTGCCAGCCTGTGTGTCAGGCTCACAGCATATACTGTTCCTATTCGCACAGTGCCACCACTCATATCTGGTGTAACATTAGTGTAAATTTAAAAAAAAAACTTTTACATCAGTCTGCTAGTGTAATCTAATTTCAGTTGCCAGCAGGCCAGCCTGCCACTGCCAGCCTGTGTGTCAGGCTCACAGCATATACTGTGCCTACATGCTCAGTGCCACCACCAGTCATATCTGGTGTAGCAGTAGTGTAAATTAAAAAAAAACCCTTTTACATCAGTCTGCTAGTTTAATCTAATAGCAGTTGCCTGCCTGCCACTGCCAGCCTGTGTGTCAGGCTCACAGCATATACTGTGCCTACTCGCTCAGTGCCACCACTCATATCTGGTGTAACATTAGTGTAAATTAAAAAAAAAAACCTTTTACATCAGTCTGCTAGTGTAATCTAATTTCAGTTGCCAGCAGGCCAGCCTGCCACTGCCAGCCTGTGTGTCAGGCTCACAGCATATACTGTGCCTACTTGCTCAGTGCCACCACCAGTCATATCTGGTGTAACAGTAGTGTAAATTTAAAAAAAAAAAACTTTTACATCAGTCTGCTAGTGTAATCTAATAGCAGTTGCCTGCCTGCCACTGCCAGCCTGTGTGTCAGGCTCACAGCATATACTGTTCCTACTCGCACAGTGCCACCACTCATATCTGGTGTAACATTAGTGTAAATTTAAAAAAAAAACTTTTACATCAGTCTGCTAGTGTAATCTAATTTCAGTTGCCAGCAGGCCAGCCTGCCACTGCCAGCCTGTGTGTCAGGCTCACAGCATATACTGTGCCTACTTGCTCAGTGCCACCACCAGTCATATCTAGTGTAACAGTAGTGTAAATTTAAAAAAATAATCTTTTACATCAGTCTGCTAGTGTAATCTAATAGCAGTTGCCTGCCTGCCACTGCCAGCCTGTGCGTCAGGCTCACAGCATATACTGTGCCTGCCACTGCCAGCCTGTGTGTCAGGCTCACAGCATATACTGTTCCTACTCGCACAGTGCCACCACTCATATCTGGTGTAACATTAGTGTAAATTAAAAAAAAAAACTTTTACATCAGTCTGCTAGTGTAATCTAATTTCAGTTGCCAGCAGGCCAGCCTGCCACTGCCAGCCTGTGTGTCAGGCTCACAGCATATACTGTGCCTACATGCTCAGTGCCACCACCAGTCATATCTGGTGTAACAGTAGTGTAAATTAAAAAAAAAACTTTTACATCAGTCTGCTAGTGTAATCTAATAGCAGTTGCCTGCCTGCCACTGCCAGCCTGTGTGTCAGGCTCATAGCATATACTGTGCCTACTCGCTCAGTGCCACCACTCATATCTGGTGTAACATTAGTGTAAATTTAAAAAAAAAATTTTTTACATCAGTCTGCTAGTGTAATCTAATTTCAGTTGCCAGCAGGCCAGCCTGCCACTGCCAGCCTGTGTGTCAGGCTCACAGCATATACTGTGCCTACTTGCTCAGTGCCACCACCAGTCATATCTAGTGTAACAGTAGTGTAAATTTAAAAAAATAATCTTTTACATCAGTCTGCTAGTGTAATCTAATAGCAGTTGCCTGCCTGCCACTGCCAGCCTGTGTGTCAGGCTCACAGCATATACTGTGCCTACTCGCTCAGTGCCACCACTCATATCTGGTGTAACATTAGTGTAAATTTAAAAAAACAACTTTTACATCAGTCTGCTAGTGTAATCTAATTTTAGTTGCCAGCAGGCCACCCTGCCACTGCCAGCCTGTGTGTCAGGCTCACAGCATATACTGTGCCTACTTGCTCAGTGCCACCACCAGTCATATCTGGTGTAACAGTAGTGTAAATTTAAAAAAAAAACCTTTTACATCAGTCTGCTAGTGTAATATAATAGCAGTTGCCTGCCTGCCACTGCCAGCCTGTGTGTCAGGCTCACAGCATATACTGTGCCTACTCGCTCAGTGCCACCACCAATCATATCTGGTGTAACATTAGTGTAAATTTTTAAAAAAAACTTTTACATCAGTCTGCTAGTGTAATCTAATTTCAGTTGCCAGGCCAGCCGGCCACTGCCAGCCTGTGTGTCAGGCTCACAGAATATACTGTGCCTACTTGCTCAGTGCCACCACCAGTCATATCTGGTGTAACATTAGTGTAAATTTAAAAAAAAAAAATTGACATCAGTCTGCTAGTGTAATCTAATTTCAGTTGCCAGCAGGCCAGCCTGCCACTGCCAACCTGTGTGTCAGGCTCACAGCATATACTGTGCCTACTTGCTCAGTGCCTCCACCAGTCATATCTGGTGTAACAGTAGTGTAAATTTAAAAAAAAAACTTTTACATCAGTCTGCTAGTGTAATTTAATAGCAGTTGCCTGCCTGCCACTGCCAGCCTGTGTGTCAGGCTCACAGCTTATACTGTGCCTTCTTTCTCAGTGCTACCACCAGTCATATCTGGTGTAACAGTAGTGTAATTTTTTTTTTAAAAACTTTGACATCAGTCTGCTAGTGTAATCTAATTGCAGTTGCCAGACCAGCCTGCCACTGCCAGCGTGTGTGTCAGGCCCACAGCGTATACTGTGCCCACTTGCCCAGTGCCACCACTCATATCTTGTTTAATAGTAGTGTAAGTGTACATTTAAAAATAAAAAAACTATTTTGACTGTGAAACATAAGTCTGCTTTTTTTGTGTCAGGCTCACAGCGTATACTGTGCCCACTTGCCCAGTGCCACCACTCATATCTTGTTTAATAGTAGTGTAAGTGTACATTTAAAAATAAAAAAACTATTTTGACTGTGAAACATAAGTCTGCTTTTTTTGTGTCAGACTCACAGCGTATACTGTGCCCATTTGCCCAGTGCCACCACTCATATTATCTTGTTTAAAGGGACAGTCAACCCAAAAATTACTGTTACTTATTTAGATTAGTTAATTAACAATCTTTACATCAAACTCTAGCCCAATTTTCATCTAAATAAACTTTGGCAGAAAATACACTTACTAGATCTCATCTGGCAGTTTTAAAATGGCCACCTGACTCCTCCTTCTCTGACGTCTCCCAAAAGCTTGAGCTGCAGCACTAGTACAGGAACTTCTCATCCCTGCGCGCTCCTTTCATTCAGTTCAATGAGAGTGTGTAGTTGCCTCTCTAAACATTGACTTTAGTGTAAGCCATGACATGGGATGTGATAAATGGAAGTGTCACTGTGCTGCAGTGAGTGCGTGAGTGGTAATCTGAGGGTTGCTTGAGATAACAACAGTAAATATAGACTCACTGGGGGCCAGTGTATGCCTGATAATACCAAATATATAACTTTTCAGTAGTGAACGATCTCCAAACAACCACTGCTGTGGTGAATCTGAAGAGAGCTGTGAGAATCTGAAGTTCTGGCTTGTGGGGCTCTTTTTAACAGCAGTGGTGGTTGGAGATCGTTCACTACTGAAAAGCACCGGTGTATGTGGGATGGCTTAGAACGGGTTTGTTATGTAGCTAGTAATCTTTTGTGAGGCAATGAAGAAGGGAATGGATGAATTCTATTTCAATCTGGCACCACCAGGGTCGAAGTTATACCCTGTAATACATGTCCCAAATGTTGTGAGGGCGTGTTATTCAAACGTAGCCACAGTCGCTAGGATGAGAAACATAGGAGCTCTATTAAATTTGGTCTTTGTTTCCAATTCCACTATTACAAATCAATACCTATATTTTGTGCAATAATTATCCAACAATCTTTTTTGTATCTGAATAATACACCGGTACTTTTCAGTAGTGAACGATCTCCAACCGGTGTAAGCAGGTAGGGGATTGGGTGACCAGAGCTAGCAGGTAGGGGATTGGGTGACCAGAGAGGGAATGTGTATTATGCTAACAAGAGCACATAACCTTCTAAGGATTGCTCTAGTAATAATTATACTACCAAGAAGTGTATTGCTCACAAGCCAGTGTATGCCTGATAATACCTAATATATAACACTGCACACTTTTCAGTAGTGAATGATCTCCAACCAACACTGCTGTGGTGAATCTGAAGACAGCTGTGAGAATCTGAAGTTCTGGCTTGTGGGGCTCTTTTTAACAGCAGTGGTGGTTGGAGATCGTTCACTACTGAAAAGCACCAGTGTATGTGGGATGGCTTAGAACGGGTTTGTGTGATTCAGATTCAGTGCTGCTGTGTGCAGCGTTATATATTTGGTATTATCATGCATACACTGGCCCCCAGTGAGTTTATATTTACTGTTGTTATCTCACAGCTCTCTTCAGATGCAGATTGTGTGCTGCTGTGTGCAGCGTTATATATTAGGTATTATCAGGCATTCACTGGCCCCCAGTGAGTCTATATTTACTATTATCTCAAGCAACCCTTGCGCACTTACTTCAGCACAGTGACACTTCCATTCTCAGCAAGGTACACTCGGCACCCAGACATATCCATAATTACACTGTTAATGTGCACACAGCTTGTGAGCAATACACTTCTTGGTAGTATAATTATTACTAGAGCAATCCTTAGAAGGTTATGTGCTCTTGTTAGTATAATACACATTCCCTCTCTGGTCACCCAATCCCCTACCTGCTAGCTATGGTCACCCAATTCCCTATCTGCTTACACCGTTTGGAGATCGTTCACTACTGAAAAGTACCGGTGTATTATTCAGATACAAAAAAGATTGTTGGATAATTATTGTACAAAATATAGGTATTGTTTTGTAATAGTGGAATTGGAAACAAAGACCAAATTTAATAGAGCTCCTATGTTTCTCATCCTAGCGACTTTGGCTACGTTTGAAAAACACGCCCTCACAACATTTGGGACATGTATTACAGGGTATAACTTCGACCCTGGTGGTGCCAGATTGAAATAGAATTCATCCATTCCCCTCTTCATTGCCTCACAAAAGATTACTAGCTACATAACAAACCCGTTCTAAGCCATCCCACATACACCGGTGCTTTTCAGTAGTGAACGATCTCTAACCACCACTGCTGTTAAAAAAAGCCCCACAAGCCAGAACTTCAGATTCTCACAGCTCTCTTCAGATTCACCACAGCAGTGGTGGTTGGAGATCGTTCACTACTGAAAAGTTATATATTTGGTATTATCAGGCATACACTGGCCCCCAGTGAGTCTATATTTACTGTTGTTATCTCAAGCAACCCTCAGATTACCACTCGCGCACTCACTGCAACACAGTGACACTTCCATTTATCACATCCCATGTCATGGCTTACACTAAAGTCAATGTTTAGAGAGGCAACTACACACTCTCAATGAACTGAATGAAAGGAGCGCGCAGGGACGAGAAGTTCCTGTACTAGTGCTGCAGCTCAAGCTTTTGGGAGACGTCAGAGAAGGAGGAGTCAGGTGGCCATTTTAAAACTGCCAGATGAGATCTAGTAAGTGTATTTTCTGCCAAAGTTTATTTAGATGAAAATGGGGCTAGAGTTTGATGTAAGGATTGTTAATTAACTAATCTAAATAAGTAACAGTAATTTTTGGGTTGACTGTCCCTTTAATAGTAGTGTAAGTGTACATTTTAAAAATAAAAAAACTATTTTGACTGTGAAACATAAGTCTGCTTTTTTGTGTCAGGCTCACAGCGTATACTGTGCCCACTTGTCCAGTGCCACCACTCACATTATCTTGTTTAATAGTAGTGTAAGTGTACATTTTAAAAATAAAAAAACTATTTTGACTGTGAAACATCAGTCTGCTTTTTTGTGTCAGGCTCACAGCGTATACTGTGCCCACTTGACCAGTGCCACCACTCATATTATCTTGTTTAATAGTAGTTTCAGTGTACATTTAAAAAAAAAAAAAAACTATTTTGACTGTGAAACATAAGTCTGCTTTTTTGTGTCAGGCTCACAGCGTATACTGTGCCCAATTGTCCAGTGCCACCACTCACATTATCTTGTTTAATAGTAGTGTAAGTGTACATTTTAAAAATAAAAAAACTATTTTTACTGTGATACATCAGTCTGGTTTTTGTGTCAGGCTCACAGCGTGTACTGTGCCCACTCACAGTAGCTTGCACGCATAGTAGCACTAATTGAAAAAAAAATGACAGGCAGAGGCAGGCCAACCCGCAGGGGCCGTCGTGGTCGTGGTGCTGTGATTCCCTTTGGCCATAGAATAATGCCCAGTGTTAGGCCACGTACCATGAACACGAAAAGTTCTGATGAAATAGATGACTTTATAACACAGGACACCCAATCTTCTACAGCTTCCGCTCGTAACCTTGACGCACCATCCTCCTCCTCTAGCTTAGCTTCGGGCACCTCTCAACTTACCACTCGCCCGCCTGCCGCCACCACCGACACTAGCACCACAGCCGCCTCACTTGATCTGTCAGAGGAGTTATGTACACCTCAGTGTGAAGAAATGAGTGATGCGCAACCATCATTGACAGAGGATGTAGATAACTGTGATATGTCTCAGTCAGGAAGCATTACGGACATGGACGACGCACGGTGTGATGATGATGATAATGTTGTACCGGCCGTTGCTTCCGCTGTTGAGTTGTCAGATACAAGTGAAGGGGTTGATGATGACGATGCGTCCGTGGATGTGACGTGGGCGCCCGGTAGAAGAGAAGAAGAACAGGGGGAAAGTTCAGATGGGGAGACAGAGAGGAGCAGGAGGAGGAGATGAGTTGGAAGCAGGGGGAGGTCGTCACAAGGAGCTAGTGGCACAGTCAGACAGCATGCATCGGCACCCGGGGTCAGCCAGACAGCACGCCAATCAACGCATGCTGTTGCCACCACCAGAATGCCGTCATCGCAGAGCTCAGCAGTGTGGCATTTTTTTTATGTGTCTGCCTCTGACAACAGTAATGCCATTTGCAACCTGTGCCAAAAGAAACTGAGTGGTGGGAAGTCCAACACCCACCTAGGTACAACTGCTTTGCGAAGGCACATGATCTCACATCACAAGCGCCTATGGGATGAACACATGGGGACAAGCAGCACACAAACTCAAAGCCACCAGCCTGCTCCAACAAGAAAAAGCTGACAACAAGTATTTGTATGACCGGGGTGCTAGGACAGCCTCTGGGGAGCTGGGGATTTTTTTGCCACGTTACTGGACGCTCATGCGCAATGCCTGTAGGCTCATGCGTCCTTTTGAGGAGGTGACAAACCTAGTCAGTTGCACCAAAGGCACCATCAGCGACATCATACTATTTGTTTTCTTCCTGGAGCGTGCCCTGCGAAGAGTGCTGGATCAGACCATAGATGAGCGTGAAGAGGAAGAGTTGTGGTCTCCATCACCACCAGAAACAGCCTTATCAGCATCGCTTGCTGGACCAGTGGCAACGCAGGAAGAGGATTGTGAGGAAGAGGAGTCAGAGGAGGAATGTGGCTTTGAGGAGGAGGAGGAGGAAGACCAAGCACAACAGGCATCCCAGGGTGCTCGTTGTTGTCACCTATCTGGTACCCGTGGTGTTGTACATGGCTGGGGGGAAGAAGATACCTTCAGTGAGATCAGTGAGGACGAGGAACGGGACATGAGTAGCTCGGCATCCAACCTTGTGCAAATGGGGTCTTTCATGCTGTCGTGCCTGTTGAGGGACACTCGTATAAAAAAGCTGAAGGAGAACGAACTGTACTGGGTGTCCACACTACTAGACCCCCGGTATAAGCATAAAGTGACTGAAATGTTACCAAATTCCCGCAAGTCGGAAAGGATGGAGCAGTTCAAAAATAAATTAAAAAGTATGCTTTACACAGCGTATAAGGGTGATGTCACAGCACAACGGGAATCTAACAGGGGAAGAGATGAAAGTAATACTCCTCCTCCCAAGACCACGCCGGCAAGGACAGGATGCTTTCCAGACGTGTTGTTGATGGAGGACATGCGGACCTTTTTAACTCCTATGCATCGCCACAGCCCTTCGGGATCCAGCCTCAGAGAATGACTCAACCGACAGGTAGCAGACTACTTCGCATTAACTGCCGATCTTGACACTCTGAGGAGCGATGAACCCCTTGACTACAGGGTGTGCAGGCTTGACCTGTGGCCTGAGCTATCCCAATTTGCAATCAAACTTCTGGCCTGCCCCGCTTCAAGTGTCCTGTCAGAAAGGACCTTCAGTGCAGCAGGAGGTATTGTCACTGAGAAGAGAAGTCGCCTAGCTCAAAAAAGTCTTGATTATCTCATCTTTATTAAAATGAATGAGGGATGGATCCAGAAGGGACTGACATTGGGCGATACATTCGAGTAAAAAAGGCCTGATGAGATGAGCTGCCTTGGGCTACAAATGGTACACACGCTGCTGTATTTTATCTTCGAATATCGGATGACTTGCGTGACTTATCCGCCAACAACTAGGGTTGAAGCCGCAATGTTTTAGGGCACTTTCTAACTGTCAAACAAACATCAATTTTTCTGGCCGCTGCAACAATACCTAATTTTTCAGGCATGTGTACATGCCTAATTTTTCTGGCCTCTGGTGCTGCAGTGTGGCTTGAAAACCCAAACCAAAAAAAGGCACATAACAGGGATTAAACTGCTAAGAATAGTACTACTTAACACACCACTCATATCTGGTGGCACAATAGATTGCACGCATAGTGCCCCAAATTTGAAGTAGGAGGACAGACCAAGCATCTTTTTCCATCTCCCGGTTCCTAAAAATTATCTCCGGGTTCCTAAAAACGATGCCATACCTGTACTCGATTGTGCAAAAGGAAGTCATGGCATATGGGGTCTTTCATGCTGTCGTGCCTGTTGAGGGTCGGGGAACCTTGTAAAAAAAGTCTGAAGGAGAACGACCTGTACTGGGTGTCCAAGCATCTTTTTCCATCTCCCGGTTCCTAAAATCCATGCCATATACACGTCCCCTGATAGGGGACACCGCAGTGGAAGGTACCCGGCCACAATTTCTTTGCACAAAAGGCAATCCTCAACCTGTACTCAATTGTGCAAAAGGAAGTAACCTTACAATGGGTCCCAGAACGCACGTCTTGTAATTCTCTGTCTAGTAAATTATATATATATCTATCAAATCTATCTATTTATCTATCAAATCTATCTAACTATCAATCGTATCTATCAAATGTATATTGCATCTATTGATCTATGTAATATATGTATCTATCTATCTTTCAAATCTATCTATCTCGTGGCCGGACTGTTTTGTGACAGCCACTGGTGTTTCGGCCAAATGTCCGTCGGACAAATGTCCGTCGGCTAAAAGTCCGGCCACGATTGCACGCGCAGTGCCCCAAATTTACAGGTATTAAACTGATCAGAATAGTACTACTTAACACACCACTCATATCTGGTGCCACAGTAGATTGCACGCGCAGTGCCCCAAATTTGAAGTAGGAGGACCGACCAAGCATCTTTTTCCATCTCCGGTTCCTAATATCCATGCCATATACACCTCCCCCGATAGGGGGAGTAACAGGTATTAAACTGATCAGAATAGTACTACTTAACACACCACTCATATCTGGTGCCACAGTAGATTGCACGCGCAGTGCCCCAAATTTGAAGTAGGAGGACCGACCAAGCATCTTTTTCCATCTCCCGGTTCCTAAAATCCATGCCATATACACGTCCCCTGGCGCAGCAACTGCCTCTGGGAACCTTACCATGGGTCCCAGACCGCACGTCTTGTAATTCTTTGTCTGTGAAATTATATATTTATCAAATCTATCTATTTATCTATCAAATCTATCTAACTATCAATTGTATCTATCAAATGTATATTGCATCTATTGATCTATATAATCTATGTATCTATCTATCAAATCTATCTCATGGCCGGACTGTTTTGTGACAGCCACTGGTGTTTCGGCCAAATGTCCGTTGGACAAATGGCCATCGGCTAAAAGTCCGGCCATGATTGCACGCGCAGTTCCCCAAATTTGAAGTAGGAGGACAGACCAAGCATCTTTTTCCATCTCCCGGTTCTGAAAATCCCTGCCATATACACGTCCCCTGGCGCCGCAAACTGCCTCTGGGAACCTTACCATGGGTCCCAGACCGCACGTCTTGTAATTCTTTGTCTGTGAAATTATATATTTATCAAATCTATCTATTTATCTATCAAATCTATCTAACTATCAATTGTATCTATCAAATGTATATTGCATCTATTGATCTATATAATCTAGGTATCAAATCTATCTATCTCGTGGCCGGACTGTTTTGTGACAGCCACTGGTGTTTCGGCCAAATGTCCGTTGGACAAATGGCCATCGGCTAAAAGTCTGGCCATGATTGCACGCGCAGTTCCCCAAATTTGAAGTAGGAGGACAGACCAAGCATCTTTTTCCATCTCCCGGTTCTGAAAATCCCTGCCATATACACGTCCCCTGGCGCCGCAACTGCCTCTGGGAACCTTACCATGGGTCCCAGACCGCACGTCTTGTAATTCTCTGTCTGGAAAATTATATATCTATCAAATCTATCTATTTATCTATCTATCAAATCTATCTAACTATCAATCATATCTATCAAATGTATATTGCATCTATTGATCTATGTAATATATGTATCTATCTATCAAATCTATCTATCTTGTGGTTGTGCAAATGGACTGTTTGCGGTTATTTGCGGTGCGTTACAGGGGGGTTTGGTCTGTCACTGTGAATCGGGCGTAACCCTTACACTACCTGATCGATACAACATCATACCTGATGTTTTAAAGCACGTTATTCCAAACAATTTAGGAATGTTAGGTGATTTATGCCCTTTATGGCTTAAAAACAGACTCTGCATCAACTATGTATTTTTCCGTGGGAGTTTTGCCATGGATCCCCCTCCGGCATGCCACAGTCCAGGTGTTAGTCCCCTTGAAACAACTTTTCCATCACTATTGTGGCCAGAAAGAGTCCCTGTTGGTTTTAAAGTTCGCCTGCCTATTGAAGTCAATGGCGGTTCGCCCGGTTCGCCGGTTTGCGAACAGTTGCGGAAGTTCGAGTCCGCCGTTCGCGAACCGAAATTTTTAGGTTCACGGCATCACAGTGAGGATCTCTCACGGCACACTGGTTGAAAAACACTGATCTAACAAACAGGAGGAGTTGGGGCTCCTAGATAAACAGAACTTTAAGTGTTGCAGCATTTTTTTGCCGTATTACAGGGGCAGACTTCCCTCTTTCCCATGTAAGTTGTCTAGGATATGGGTCTTTAAACCACTTCTCTTCATAGCCATAGACTTACATATAACTGCATCAGTCTACCTTGTTCACTATGATGTCATCCCGCATGCACATGGTGATCTCCAGAAGATCTTCAGAAGAGCATGTGTGTACTAGTTTCCAGAAGCTTTATGTGAAATACGATGCGCAGTGCCCCAAATTTGAAGTAGGAGGACCGACCAAGCATCTTTTTCCATCTCCGGTTCCTAAAATCTATGCCATATACACCTCCCCCGATAGGGGGAGTAACAGGTATTAAACTGATCAGAATAGTACTACTTAACACACCACTCATATCTGGTGCCACAGTAGATTGCACGCGCAGTGCCCCAAATTTGAAGTAGGAGGACCGACCAAGCATCTTTTTCCATCTCCCGGTTCCTAAAATCCATGCCATATACACGTCCCCTGGCGCAGCAACTGCCTCTGGGAACCTTACCATGGGTCCCAGACCGCACGTCTTGTAATACTTTGTCTGTGAAATTATATATTTATCAAATCTATCTATTTATCTATCAAATCTATCTAACTATCAATTGTATCTATCAAATGTATATTGCATCTATTGATCTATGTAATATATGTATCTATCTATCAAATCTATCTATCTCGTGGCCGGACTGTTTTGTGACAGCCACTGGTGTTTCGGCCAAATGTCCGTTGGACAAATGGCCGTCGGCTAAAAGTCCGGCCACGATTGCATGCACAGTTCACCAAATTTGAAGTAGGAGGACCGACCAAGCATCTTTTTCCATCTCCCGGTTCCGAAAATCCCTGCCATATACACGTCCCATGGTGCCGCAACTGCCTCTGGGAACCTACCATGGGTCGCAGACCGCACCTCTTGTAATTCTCTGTCTGGAAAATTATATATCTATCAAATCTATCTATTTATCTATCTATCAAATCTATCTAACTATCAATCGTATCTATCAAATGTATATTGCATCTATTGATCTATGTAACCTATGTATCTATCTATCAAATCTATCTATCTTGTGGTTGTGCAAATGGACTGTTTGCGGTTGTTTGCGGTGCGTTACACGGGGAGTTTGGTCTGTCACTGTGAATCAGGCGTAACCCTTACACTACCTGATCGATACAACATCATACCTGATGTTTTAAAGCACGTTATTCCAAACAATTTAGGAGTGTTAGGTGATTTATGCCCTTTATGGCTTAAAACCAGACTCTGCATCAACTATGTAATTTTCCGTGGGAGTTTTGCCATGGATCCCCCTCCGGCATGCCACAGTCCCGGTGTTAGTCCCCTTGAAACAACCTTTCCATCACTATTGTGGCCAGAAAGAGTCCCTGTCAGTATTCCCTCTAAGGTCAGTTTTCTGAGCAGCCCAGCAGTGAAACAGTTAATAAAGGAACTGCACCCTGCAATTAGCAAACACTGCACAATACAGACTGCAAGGTATGATTCTCTTATTAACAGTTTCACTGCTGGGCTGCTCACAAAACTGGCCTTAGAGGGAACACTGGTCCCTGTTGGTTTTAAAGTTCA